>NW_018243315.1:94609-113776 GCF_001263595.1 Phalaenopsis equestris | reverse complement strand
ATATATATATATTTGATTGCTACTTTCTTTGTGGTCTTTTATTTTGTATTGGTGAACATTAAATATTAAGCCATACGATATGAAGAAAATAATTTAATTAATCTTTAGCATCATTTTTTTTTTGACAAATCATCTAACAAATTATAAAATTATTTTGGGATAATTACATACGATGCATCATAATCATTGTGCTGAAAGATCTCGACAATACTAATGATTATATTTCATATTTGTCATAACTCTATATTTAGAGGGTTATTAGTTATATGAGGGATCTTGAGAATCTCTATTTATTTCTCTCATTAATTAGAGAGATTAGTTGTCTTATATTTTTATTTAGTTGTCTTATATTTTGTTATTATTCATTTCCTTTTCTACTGTATTATGTTTTTATTATTTTCCTTACCAGTGAGTCATGTAATGGGTATGCATACCCCTCTTTTAATAAATAAAATCAAGTCCTCTTATATCTTTTCATGGTATCAGAGCTATACCAATCTTCTTCGGTATGACGACTTCTTCCTCTTCCTCCCAAGAAATATCCTCTGCCTCATCTGCTCCTGTTCCAACCGGAATCGATGACACTTCATCCCTCATCACTGGCCGCAAACTCAACGGCCATAACTACCTCCTATGGTCTCAATCCGACATGATGTTTATCTGCGACAGAGGCAAGGAAGACTATATCACCAGTGACGTTGTAGCTCCGACCAAGGATGCCCAAAATTCCGGACATGGAATGCAGAAAACCACATGGTCATGTCACGGTTAATCAATTCCATGACCAACGACATCGGCGAAAATTTTCTTCTCTACGGCATGACCAAGAGTATTTGGGATGTTGCTCAAGAGACATACTATCACTTGGATAACACATCCAAGCTCTTCGAGATCGAGTCAATTCTCCACGATCTTCGCTAAGGTGATCAATCTGTGACTCAGTATTTTAATGTCATCTCACGTTACTAGCAGCAAGTTAACATGTATGAAATCCATTCCTGGTCATGCACTTCAGATTCCAACTTATACCATCAGATCATCGAGCAAAAGAGGATATTCAAATTCCTTCTCGGCCTCAACAACTCTCTCGATCAGGTCCGCTCTCGGGGATTAGGCTTCAAACCACTACCGAGCATTCGCGAGGCCTTCTCCGAGGTTCGTCGCGAAGAAAGCCGTCAGAAAGTCATGCTTGGTTCTATCTTCATCTCGCTCAATCTCTCCATTGATGCCTCCGCCCTTGCAGCTTGGGTTCCTCCTCCTCGATACAGCGACAACCAATCACACAAGGGTCGTCCTTGGTGCGACCATTACCGCAAATCGGGTCATAATAAAGACAAGTGTTGGGTGCTTCATGGAAAGCCAGCAGATTGGAAGCCTCGGTCTGATCGCGTTCCTCGTGCCAACAGCGTCGTCGCTGCCGATGACCTTCCTGCACCAACACCCAGTCCATTCATCAAAGAGCAACTCGATTTGCTATACAAACTGATCAGCAAACCACCTGATATGGCTGTTCCCGACCCCATCACTGGCCTTCTCGTGCAGCAAGGTACGTTCTACCATGCCTTCATAGTCAATCAAGGATCCCTCGGTCAGTGGATCATCGATTCCAGTGCTTCTCATCATAGGACTGGTGATGCCTCTCTTCTCCATTACTATATGTCGTGCGGAGACAACTCCACCATCCATGTTGCCAATTGCTCTATCTCCAAAGTCACCTGCTTTGGCTCCGTGCACATCACCCAAAACATTCAACTCCGATCTGTGCTTTATGTTCCTACTTTAAATTGCAATTTAATATCCATCCAAAAGTTGACTAGAGATTTGAGGTGTATTACTAAATTTTTCCCTACCACGTGTGAATTTCAGGATGCGGACTCGGGGACAATGATTGACAATGCAGAGATGTGCTCGGATCTCTACGTCATCAATGGTACTTCACCACCACGATCTCGCTGCGGCATTTGTCTACCCATCATTCAGCCTTCAATTCTAGTGTCAACAAAGATTCCGAGATTATGTTATGACATTTTCGTTTCGGCCATCCAAATTTTATGTATCTTGCAAAACTATTTTCAAATTTATTTATCAATAAATATGTTCATTCTTTTCAACGTTAATTTTGTTAACTTGCCAAACACACTCACACGTCATTTCCACGTGTTGGTTACACCTCTTCCCAGCCATTTGTACTCATTCACAATGATATTTTGGGCTCATCCCGTGTTACAACCCTTATCGAGACTCGGTGATTAGTCTCCTTTATTGATGATCACACTCGACTAAAGTAGTTATTTCATATGAAAGATAAATCTGCAGTCAGTCACATATTTGAACAATTTTGTTCAATGATCCAAACACAATTACAAACCTCGATTCGGGCACTCAAGACTGATAATGGAAAAGAGTACAATGCAAAGGAGTACTTCACTTCCATCCTCGGCTCTTATCTCTCCTCTAAAGGTATCCTCCATCTCAGTTCTTGCGTCGACACTCATCAACAAAAAAGGATCGTCGAACACAAGAATTGCCACCTTCTCGAGGTGGCCCGCTGCCTCATGTTTTCCTCTAACGTGCCTAATGTTTTTTGGGGTTACGTTGTATCCACTACAACCTACCTCATCAATAGGATTCCTTTTGGGGTCCTCAAAGTTCAAGGTCCAGTCCAACTCCTTCTTAAATCGTTTCCCCACACTAAGGAAATTGCCCAAAATCTACCTACAAATTGCCCAAAATCTACCTACCAATCTACCTACCAAAGTATTTGGTTTCTCCTTCTTTGTTCACATTCATTCAAACAATCACAACAAACTTGACTCTAAATCTACTAAATGTATTTTTCTCGGCTACTCGCCTCGGCCACGCCTTTTCAAAAAGGGTATAAGTGATACTCTCCTCTCACAAGAAAAACCTACAACACTATGGATGTCACCTTCTTTGAAAATAAGCCTTACTACCCCAATTCTAATATTCAACGGGAGACTTTAAGGAAATATCAGTCTTTGAGGGACAACGATTTCATACCACCGCACACTAAATCCTTGTCTCTTGATCCGAACTCATTATCTTCCGACTCGGATTCAACAAGTTCATCCAACTCACAAGAAATGTACCTAACAATCAGTCTCCATCTAGTTCTTAAGTGTCCAACTCGTCACCTATTCTTGCACCACCTCCCACGCACGACAAACATATAGAACACCCAACACATCCAGCATCAATCCAAGAGTCAGAACTGGATCCAACTCCTACAGAAATCCACTCAGGTACGAACACACTAAAACATGAATCTACTATACCTATGATTGATGACTCCAACATTCTAATTGCTTTAAGAAAAGGTGTTAGGTCCATTCGACCTCCACTCAGGTATGAACACAAGATGCATCCGATCTCCAACTTTGTGTGTTATGAAAGACTATATTCAACTTACCGAGTCTATGTCACTGTATTCGACAATACACAAGTCCCAAACACCATTGATGAAGCTCTCAAACACATGGGGTGAAAAGCGGCCATCAATGAGGAGGTAAGAGCCGTACAAAAGAATGGTACATGGACTGTTTCAGACCTGCCAAAGGGAAAGAAAGCAATCGGCTGCAAATGGATCCTCAAATTCAAACACAAGGCAGATGGTACGATTGAGAGATTAAAAGCACGTCTCGTAAAAAAAGTTTTTTCACAGTCCTACGGTATTGATTACCAAGAAACCTTTGCCCCCGTGGCCAAACTTAACACCATCAGCATTCTTCTCTCACTTGCGGCAAATGAAGACTGGCAGCTACATTACTCGAGGTGAAAAATGCTTTCCCAAATAGCGATTTGGAAGAAAGAAGTTTACATGAAACCACCTCCCGGACTAGAAGCAACCTTTTCAAACAACAAAGTCTACAAACTCCAAAAATTATTGTACGGCCTCAAACAATCTCCTCGAGCATGGATTGATAGATTTACAAAATTTGTGACAAAACACGGGTATACTCAGTGTCATGCAGATCACACTCTCTTCGTGAAAACCTCTCCTGAAAAGAAGATTACAATTCTAATCGTATAAGTCGACGATATCATCCTCACTAAAAATCACAAAGAAGAACTCACAAATCTGACAAAGCTTCTCACTCGGGAATTCGAAATCAAAGACCTCAGAAACACAAAGTTCTTTATCGTCATGGAATTAACTCGATCAAAACTAGGGATATTTGTGTCACAACGTAAATATACATTGGACCTGTTGAAGGAAACAGGTATGCTCGGTTGCAAACCCATCAATACTCCAATGGATCCCTACAAGAAGATCAACGCTGAGAAAAATAGCACACCTGTGAATAGGGAGAGATATCAGCAACTCGTGGGCCGAATCATCTATCTCTCACACATACGACCTGACATTAGTTTTTCTGTTAGTGTTGTTAGCCAATTCATGAACAACCCTACGGAAGAACACATGAATGCAATCTACAAAATCTTAAGATACCGTAAGATGACTCTAAGCAAAGGGCTACTATTTCAAAGGAATAAGGATCAAAGTATAGAAGTGTATTCAGACGCAGACTGGGCAGGGGATGTCTCAGACTAATGATTGACTTCCAACTATTGCACTTATGTCTGGGGAAACCTAGTCACTTAGAGAAGCAATAAGCAGTCTATGGTATCAAGAAGCTGCGCTGAAGCTGAATTCAGAGCTCTTCCACTCGGGATCTGTGAAGGAATGTGGAGTCGAAGAATACTCAACGAACTCAGAATGCTAACTGAAAAAACTGTCAAACTACAATGCGACAACTAGGCAGTCATCAGCCATCAGATCAGCATTGCAAAGAATCCAGTACACCATGACATAATGAAACACATCGAGATCGATCGACACTTCATCTCAAAAAATATTGAGAGATGAGTCATCGAACTTGCATACATTCATTCCAGCATCAAATAGCAGATATCCTCACTAAGCCTCTCCCAAGAATAATATTTGAAGAATTATGTAACAAGTTAGACATGTGCAATCTACACAACCCAACTTGAGAGGGAGTGTTGAAAGATCTCGAAAATACTAATGATTATATTTCATATTTGTTATAACTCTATATTTATAGGGTTATAAATTATATGAGGGATCTTGGGAATCTTTATGTATTTCTCTTCTTAATATTAGAGATTAGCTGCCCCTTATGTTTTGTTATTATTCATTTATTATTCTACTGTATTCTGTTTCTTTTACTTTCCTTACCAGTGAGTCCTGTAATGGGTATTTATACCCCTCTTTTCATCAATAAAATCAAGTCCTCTTATATCTTTTCACATTGCAATTGATAAAATGCAACACAAGTGATATTTTTGACTTGCTAAATTGAGATATTTATGCTGCCAAAATCAAACTATTAAGAATTTGATAAACATGAATATCATGAATTTTGATATTTTAGTGGGAATTTAGAAATTGAATGAAAGAGGGGATTAGATTTGTGAATTGTAATGTTTTGACTGCTATGTATGTAATTGCTCTAATATTTATTATATATATTTTTAATTTTGAAATTTGGAATAGAAAATTGAAATTTTTATAAAAATTTAAATTTCTAAATTTTATATCAAAATTTAGTTTTAACATTATAAACTGTCAAAATAGAATATATAAAATGCTTATGTTATATTTATGAAGCTTAAATTTATGATTTCTTCTTCAAATAAAAAAAATAAAAATATTTAAAAAAAAGATACGAATGTGTTAGACAGGATCATGACAACACGATTCTTAAAAAAAATGTGGATACACAACAATATAAAATGGATGTTGATATCAATTTTTGATGTCACAAAGGTTTCGACGCTTTTTCAAATGATATGGAAGCATGCAATATGCATACATAACCTCTCATAGCTTGAGGAAACCATAAAACCATCCACATTTCCCAGAATATAAATGGTTAGGGTGTTGTACATGTCAGCATCCATGGAGGACACCCGATCGAACACTAATAGCAAGTATAAAATCTAAATTTATCGATTCATATGATATCAATCTATAAAATCAAATAGTGTTTTCTAAATTTAGATTATTTTTTAATCTATATTGTAATTCATCAATTTCTCTAATACGATTTATATGATTTTTCCTTAATTTTTGCAATCTTACATCAAATTCCTCAAAATCTTTCTCCATATTTAAGAACTTCTTCCTACTCTTCTATTTGAAATATTATCATAAGTATTAGGGTCCATTGTGCTTCCACATGAAAATTTAAAATAATGTTATCCTATAATGATATCTATCTATTCCAGGTTTTGACCTTAGAATCTCTGGTTCATCTTGCACCTTTCTCTATGGTTTTCTAGAAAGAGCTAAGGCTCAACAACACTGTACAAGTCCTTACAGACTACAACCTTATGCAAAGTACTTCAAAGATTTAAAGCATAGTATTAGTTCATTTATTACTTTATGTGTAACTAGAATAGATAAAAAATCAAGATAGAATAGAACATGTTTTTAAGTAAACAAGTAGAATATAATATTCATTAATACTTAAAAGATAAACTTACAGACATGGAGCAAAAAGAAGATAATTAGCCACAATGGCAAACACATATTTAGATTACAAGAGAAGAAGAAGAAGAAGAAGAAGTATTAACTAGCTCTGACCCCCTTCAAAGAAGAGAGAGAGCCTTAAATAAAAGAAAAAAGACTACATTAATCCTCACTGTTGACGTTAAATGAAATAATTGATGCATGTTTCTAGGCTGGCTGAGCAACTGTGCATTTACTTTTGTCAGAATAATTCCTAGAATATTCTTTATTGTTAAAAATTGGTCAGCTTTTGTTGGAATAATTCTTGGAATATTCTTTTACTTTAGATGGTGCGCAATTGGAGAGTAATTGATTGGTACATCTTTATGCTTATCTTCTTACATCTGGCTCCCACTACTCATTGCTTCAAGCTTTTCTTGTATTCCTTGTATAGTTTCTCTTTTTTGACCACACGTACATTTGTGAATTTTCTTCATCTGTAATTTCTGACATAATAATTCTTTGGTCTATTTGTTGACGGCTAAATTGTTTTTGCTAAAAATAGAAATCCATTTCTTATACTTTAATTAGTGAATCATTTTAGTAGGCTGCTTATAGTGACTATATATGAATAATTTTTCTAAGTAGTAATATGCCCAGATATTTGCATGATCAATTTTCTTTGTCTCAATCCCTATTTGGTATAAGTTTTCAAGTGTTTATCTCTAAAATAATTTTTCTGTAGGTTTGTATTTCGGAGTGTATGGCTCGCTGCTAATTCCAATTTGTATCAAGGAAATAACTCCTTTTATCTCATGATGAGTTTAGTATAATTTTATAAATAAATTCAAGTGTTTACCTACTTTGTGGAAAGTATCCACTACTTCAATAATTAACTTTGGTAATTCTTTTAGAAGACAATCATCCTCTAAATATATCATATAGATTAATCGACTTTTGTATAATTTTGAGACAAGTTTTACATCAGTATTTCCATAGATTAATCTTTTATTTGGTAATGAATCCAAAAATTTTCCTTCGATGAAAGAAATAACAGTTTTATTCTCTCTTCTAATTAAAAATATTTCATTTAAAAATATTTCAAATTTTTTAATTGCTTTCTTTGTTGCTAATGATTTTTTCTTATTTATATGATAAATTTTTTTTGTAGTGGTGTAAGTTCATGAGCTATATCAACATACGAGTTCTTTACTATTTCTTATGGCTTTAAGAACTGCACCCCCATGCAATTTCAGAATTATTTGTTTCAATAATTAAATAGTCTCCTGGTGTTGGTATATATAATTTTGAAAGATTTTTACATATTTCTTTAATTGGGTTTAAAGTATTTTCATCTTTTTCATCCCATTCCTTTCTTTTGTAAATGCGCCCTTAATGCAAGATTTTTTTACAAAAGTCTCAACATAATTAACATATCCTAGAAAACGTTGTAAGTCTTTCAAACTATTAATTTGTTTAAAATGATCTATTTTTGTTAATATGTGTTCTTGTAATTCAATGGAGCCTTTATTTATTTTAAGTCCTAAGAATTCAATGGTGTTGTTCAGAAAGATTGTTTTCTTCTTACTTAATACTATTCCATGTTTTTGGGCCTTTTGCATAAGTAGAGTTAGGTGTTTTAAATGTTTAGCAATGATTTGACTGAATATTAAAATGTTGTCGATGTATTTAAGGCAAAATTGTGATGGTTCACTGAAAATATTATCTATTCTTCTTTGAAATATCTGAGCGGCATTTTTTAAACCGAATGACATTACATTCCACTGATAGTGTCCTCGAGGTATACAAGATGCAATAAATTCACAACTGTCTGGATGCATTCTTATTTGTCAAAATTCAAACTTACAGTTTAGCTTAAAGAATCGTTTAACAGTCTTAATATGATTGATTAATATTTATTTATTAACTAAGAAGTATCCATCAAATTTCATATTATCATTCAGCTTCTTATAATTATTTACTTATCTTGACTTTTCTCTTATTTGTTAGGCATGACTTCTAACTCAAAAGGCTGGGCTACTATGTGGACTTTTGCTAGGTTCTATTAATTTTAGGTCTAACAATTCTTTGATTTGACTTTGGAATTTTTTTTTGTCTTCAGAGGTGTATTTCATGGGTCTTACTCTTACAATAACTGCAGGGTTAATTGGTTCAATTTTAGCTACTTGTTCGTCCTGCTTCCAAAATTGTAATGGATTTTTTGAGAATGATTGTTTAAATAACAAACTAGCAAAAGGCCATAACTCAGTAAGTTTAGAATTTTCAGGGGAGGTTATAGTTTTCATACTTGGATGGTTATTGATAAATGAGGGAATGAACTTTTTAAGTTTTTATTAAGGGGATAATCACCATGTTTAATACAAAAAATAGGTATGGTAGAGTGGAATTGAGGTGTTTGTTGATTGGGCAATTTAGTGAATAACCGTTAAGATGTCATTATTAGTTTGTGTAAATGACGAGAATGATTTAAGGAAATTATTACCTAGAATTATATCATGACTATTTTCGTATAGACACAATAATTTTTTGTATTTTTAATAGGACGGGTTGTATTACAAAGTATTAATTGGTCCAATATTGGTTTATAGTTCGGGTACCATTAAATGTTTCAAGTAGTAATTCTTGGGAATTGATTGGTATGTGTGGTGGTATTATGTATTTTTTACATACTGTGATATCACTTCCTATGTCACATAAAGCGTGTATAGGGGTAAATTCGTAAGTAGGAATATACAATTCTACTAGAATATTGCTATGAAATTGTATTTCATGGTAGTGTATAATTATCAATATTAATATTTTCTTGTGTAAATGTTATTGTATGTTTTTGGAGAAAATCCATTCCTACTAAAATATGGTTTGAATTTTTATCGTCTATTAAGAATGAGTGTTGAAAGTCTAATATATTGTTATTTATATCCCAAAATCTAAAAAGTATATTTGCTTCGTGTGTACAAAGATGCTTTTGACCTAAATAATCTTGATAAATGTAGGGTTTATCTTTTAGTGCCTGTAAATTTAGTGGAATTAAATTTTGATCTGTGTGATTTATGTGATCCTGTGTCTAGTAAGATATTACATTTTCGATCTGGCAAAATGTAATAACCTGTAATTGATAACTGATTGGTATTGTATTCTTTCATTGCTAGGGTTGGTCTAAAAAGAGTATATTTATTTGTATCTAAAGATATTCTGGGTTGTATAGACAATATGTTATTATTTTCTAAGTATATTAGTTTTGAATAGCATTGATTGCCAAGATTTTTATCTACTTCAAAGTCTAGGTGTGAATTAGATGAGGGTGGTGTGATTTCTAACTCATTAATTTCTTTGCGTTGTGTAGTTTTTCCTATATGGGAGAAGAGTGGGCTTAGATGGATTGGGTCAGTATGTGGTTTAAATGTTATTATATTGTGTTGATTACTATAAACATATGCAGTTTGATATATAATGTTATAGACATCACTTCGTTCTCTCAATTTTACTCTATCTAATTTGTGTTTTAATGTTAGAGATCTATTAAGGTTTCTATCATTTATATTGACGGCATAATTAGGGTGTAGATTAAATATTAAGGTTTGATAACAAAAAATTCCTTGTATAACTCCTACCAAAGCATCTTTTTTCGAGTGTATGATTCTATCATCATATATCTAGATAGTAATTGTGATATCTATACCATTTCAGAAATATTCTTTGATTAGAATTTGAATTCCACCAAACAAATATATGTTTATACTTCTCAGGTTTTTTTATTCTTTCTAAATCTTGTCTTTTTATTTGTTGGTTATATAGAGATATTTTTGTTTTTCTCTCTGTGTTTATTATATCTATTAGATCTTCTCCTTATCTAATACTATAGTGTATAGATCTCTTCCATAAAAATATGGGCATGTCAAAACAATCTTTTGTTTCTAGAGATAATTTTCTCTTTCTTATTTTGTTGTAGGCATCTTCAGATAGAGTAACAAGTATTTCATATTCGACTAAATTGTCATTAATTATATCAATTTTGGAGCTTTCTTTCATTAATCAGAATATAAATATTCTTCTATTTCATTATTAGAATAACTTATATTTATTAGATTGTCTTCGGTTTCTAATAATTGATATATCTCTTCTTCACTTTCGATGTTAAAAAAATTGAAAATGGGTTCTAGGCTATTTTCTTCGATGATGGCTACTGATTTTACGTGGCATATGTTACTTTTTTGGGGACATTTATTAGTGTAATGTCCTTCTTGTTTGCAAATCTAACATCTTATTTTCTTATTATTTTTTTTTCTAAAAGTTCTTTTATTTGGATTAAAATGCCTTTTTTGTATTGTATTTTTTTAAAGAATTTTTCCTTTTTTTTTTTTGCAGAACAATTGCATTTTTTATGGGAAGAGGAACAACCTTATTGTTGAGGGAAGTCAAATTTCTCACAACATTATGATTATTTATATTGTTTATTTTGTTTAAGTAATTCTATATGCTGGCATGCTTTAGCTAGTTTCTCTAAAGTGTAATGTATTCGACTTCCTAATGTGATACCATTCTGATGTACTTTGATAAATTCTTGACTTCATATGATATTCTATGGTTCAGGTTTATTTGCAAAAATACATATCTAAATATAACAAGCGATCATCAGCTAAAATATCATAGAAATATTTTTTATATTCACAACTATATTCATTTAAATAACAGATATTGCAAATATTTAGTATTGTTATCTTCTGTTTTGTTATATCTAACTGATGCTTTTGTTTTTCTATTTCTGTGTGGTATCTAATTTTGTATCTTAAAAATTAATTTTTTATGAAATATCCATATATTATTGGAAATTTTCCAGGTGTTCTTATAGTTCTTTCTGCTAAACAAGTATTTCTTATTTTATGTTTTTTTATTATTATTTAGTCATAAAAACCATTTTTGACAATTCCAGTTAGTGTATTTTTTAAAAATTCATAGACTTTTTCTCCTTTTAAATTATAATTATATATGGCTAAGCTACTATCTATTACCCATTTATCAATTTTTTGAATAATATTTTTACCGTAGACTATATTTAAACAAATACCATGTCTCTTATGGGTTAAGATGTGTTGTCTTCAATTCTATATTATGTTCTATTTCTGAATGTAGGATCACGTCTAACGCTAGGAGGTGGATAATGAAGATAAGAACTTGAGTTTTGGCTTGTACTAGCTTCGTTAGTATTTGATGAAGAGGGTAATTCTATCGGTTGGTTGGATGAACAATGATAGTCAACAAATGGATAACTAGTAGGTGTGGCCATAAATTGATGTTCAGATAAGACATTAATTAAATCTTTTATTTGATTTTCTGAAGGAGATGATTCGTCTATTGAAATAACTTCATTGATATGTATATCTCATTGTATATTTCCTGAAGAGTAATATTTGTTAGTATTTGTCCTTCTAAGAATTTATGGACTAGTAGTAAATTTTTCTAAATTACAGCATTCAGCTAAAATAGCAACTGTGGCTATATTGCTATTTAATACGTCCTGGTTTTGAATTAATCTTACTCTTAATTCGTATATGTTAGAAGAACTTTCCGTGTTTGACAATTTTTTATATCCATGCTAGACTATATTTTAAAATTATTGAATTTTTTCAAACTAATTTAGGTTTAATTCCATATATTAACTGGTTCATTAGATATGTTTTCATAATATAGTCCTAGTTCAACATGTTGTTTTAAAATCATATAACTTATTATAATCCACTCGTTTAAATTTCCTAAGAGAGATTTTACATGAAAAATTTTTTCCCTTCTAAATATTTTTGACTGCCTATTTTCTATATTTATTTGTGGTAGTTCACAGATTCTATTAAATTCTTGTTTGAGGTAATTTTTAATGAACATCAATATCTTCTTCTATACTCGCTTTAAGTTCTTCTATTAGTAAGCATCTTTTTAATTCTTTTTCATCTTTTATCTATTGTTCTCTATACTTGCTTTAAGTTCTTCTTAAAATTGTCAACAATATTTGCCTCAACTTAAAACTAACCGATCAACATGCTTCCCTTACATCGGCCTTATCCATCCGCAAGTTCACAGCCTCTATTCAAATTGTCGTAGCTTCTGTTTGGTGGTCTGTTGCTTCCACTCAGAGGTCTAGAAGTTCAGCCGACAGCTTCTCAGAGAAGGAATCCGACTGCACATTAAGTTCCAATATGTGAAAACTCGCTGGTCTTTAGCATCCTTCAAGAAAATCTTCCATCTCGTCCATATGATGAACCACAAAATCAGTTGACTCCCTTTTACTGGCAGTTGATGGGGCCCCCACGGCCTTCTAAGATGATGGGCCTTAACTCTCGATAGCCTCTGAGGGGTCATAAAAGTGAAGTGGGCATTTTCATAACAAAAAGAGGCCAAGTTAGACGAAGCAAAAAATCTCTCTAAGCTAATAGGTGGGTCAAACAACTGAACTCCTCATACCAAGGAGTCAATCTAACTCAAACCAGTCTAAAGACTAGAAACTCTCACCAGGCATAGATGGAGCACACACATCACTCATCCATTTAATCTGAGAAAGATCAACCATCTCCTTGTTCCCATGCAACATTTCGAATGTATTTCCTCCTGACCATCAGGCTCGATCAATGCTCTAATAGAGAAAATGGTCGAACCCTTACTCGACTTCTAGCATAATATGGGAATATGAATCTCGAAGAGAAATGTGGATATACGACAAGATAAGAGAGACCCACAATCAAAATATGCTCCAGTTAAATACCAGTTTACTTTATTGGAGTGTTGAGTCGAGAGGAGGATGTCTCGAAGTTCTGAGAAGTCGCTCTCTTTTGTATGCGAGCCAACCTAAATAATAGGATGAACGAAGGAACAACTCTCTGCCAGACAAACGAAGGAGACGATTCGAAGACTAAGGTTAAGCTACGAATGAGCTTGGTTCAAAGGCACTCATATGACTCACGTTGTTCGACTCGCCATCATCAAACGAATGGATGTGTACTAACGACCGGGAACCATCATGATTGGCTGATTAATCTATTATTAAATTTATTTATAGATTTATATTTAGGATCCAACATAATTATTAATTGCTTATACATAAAAAAATGAAACACATTATAAACAAGTTCCTAAAAAATATTGGGCAATTTATGTACATTGCGCCCTTAAATAATATCTATTTATAAAACAATAACTCGCTTACATCTCTTTTTTTTTCAATTTATACTCAAATATCAAAATTCACAATAAAAATTCAACTCATATTTTTTAATTTTATCAAATTTCTAAAAATTTAATTGTGATAGACACAAATGCAACATTTAAATAGTTAAAAAAAAACATAGATGGTCATTTTTTACAATTAGCTATATTTCCAATGTATTTTATGTAATTATCCTAGTTTTTAAATGAAAATGTTGGGGGGCATTTACACATGCCACCTAATTCCAATATATTTTCATATCTAACAACTATATTTCATTTTTTGTAGCAATCATACCTAACTTTTTTCACATCACATAAACATTTGATTTAACTTGAAAAAAATAAAATGCCTTTCAATAAGTTAGCATGTTTGTAAGACTTCCAAAAGGTTATTCAAATGAGCTTTCAATAATGTTTCGCTATTCACAAAACATGAAAGTCTTAAACAGTTGTTGTACGACCATGACGACCGTTGTTTTTAATCGCAAAAAAAAAATGAAAAAATAGCCGCGGTACAGTTCCACGCCAATCGATCAAATGTACGAAGTTAGGCTACGAGCACTATATATTTACAAAATCTATATGATTAAATGTCCGTCCGGTCGGCTCCAGACCTTGTATGAGACGAAAAAATATTATATCAGTACTATGTACGTAGAAATAACGTGTGTAGCCAAAGGTATCAAGTCACGACACCCCGTACGACAGGAAAAAAAACGGTGCAGTAACACGGGGAATATTCCCCCTGTGTTATTCATGTGTTATTGAGTGTTATTCATGTGTTATTGATGTGTTATTGTGTTATTATAACATCAGGAATATTCTTAGGACACAATAACACATGAATAAAACACAATAACACATGAATAACACGGGGGAGAATATTCCCCGTGTTACTGCGCCGTTTTTTTTTCTTTGTCGCGCGCGGTGTCGTGGCGTGATTTCATAACGTTACTACTACGTGCGTAGTACTGATGTAATATTTTTTCGTATGAGGCTACAAAGATTTGATGTTTTGGTCTTCCAAGCGACAGAGTTAATGAATTAATTATTCGCATGTCATTTAGTTATAATTATCGTAATGTCGAAGCCAATGACTATAAAGGTAATTTGGATGAATATGGACGGCGTTTGCGTTTCCTGCTATGTCAGTCATTAAAAAATTATTCGATTCGGAAGGTGTATGCAGAGATGTATGAGTCGTTTGATTTTCATAGTTGATCAGAATTTTTATTAATTTTTTTTTAAATGGGCCCACTGAAATACAATTTTGGTCTGATCAATGGTGGAGATCGGACGGCGCATACATCTCTGTATACGCCATCCATATAAAATAATTTTTCTAGGCCACGGGGAATCCGTCCCTTCAAAAATTTGGATTGAATTTGATCTTATTAGTATAAATTTTTATAAATTTGCAGAAATTGAGAATCTCAGAGCAGAACAAAGAGGAATTGGAAATAAGCTATGTGAGTATTTCTCGATTTAATTTTTTTTTTTATGAAAATGAGTTTAAAATATTTTGAATTTGCAAGAAAATTTGCTTGGAAATTAGGTATGATTGCATTGGAACATGCTCATAATATTTTGCATTGAAAGTTTTTAAAATTTTAGTTGAAGGAACCAAAGGTCTTCTCTCGCAAATTTCAGTTGAACTATCTCGTCTGTTCTCATCAAGTTTTGTGCAATTCACCGTCTTAAATTTGAATTTTATGAGGTTCTTCAGCCCCTACACTCGAGAATTCACTAGTTATTTGTAGTGCTTGGTTTTTCTCATGGAGAAAAATAGTTTGACATAAAAGATGTTATATTGTCATCATAATTTTTAATGGACATAAATATGAATTATGATCAAGATTAACGGACTTCATTTTTTGGCACCTAAATTCGATCAGCAAATGTTTTTAAAAAATTTATTAAATTTTGTTTGTCATAATTATGAATGGTGAGTACACATTTTCATTTTCCCCCTAAATTAGGAAGACGGAGTTACTGAGTTAATCATAATAAATATATAATAGTATTTTATTGATAATAGTTGCAGTATGGTTGTAATGAATATAGTTCTTGGTGATGACAGACAAAAATGGTCATAATCGGTTGTTATGGAGGTAGTTGTCCATTGTAAATGTTGTAAACGATTGTAGTGTTAACTTATCAAATTGGTTGTAATTAAAAGCCATGGTAGCAGATTGTTGCTTCGGGAGCGTCAGTTAGCCACACTGTAGTTGGAATCAACAGGAGCTGTGAGCCACATAAGTCAAAGTTAGTTATATACACAGTAGTGTTGAGCAACGATGATGTCTGTGGGCCGCAGGGGCCGAAGTTGGGAGCTGCACAAGTTATAAATCACGCTGGTTGTGGTAGGTTATGATAACGTCCGTAACCCATAGAGGCTGGAGTTTGGATCGACACAAGTTGTGGACCACGTTTGTCATAGTTGGTAATGTAGGTCCTAGGAGCTGATGTTGGAAGCTGCATGAGTTAGGGACCGCTTAGGTCGTGGGTCATGGTTGGACCACATGGAAATAGCGGTGAGCTGTGATGTCGTTCGTAGGACGTGGGAGCCAGAGTCGGGAGCTGCACGAGCTATGGATCATGCAGGCCATAGTGATGAGCTATGAATACATACATATGTCGTGGTGGTTGGAGTTGAGAGCTACAAGAGCAACAAACCACGTAGGCTATAGTGGTGGGCTATGATGACATTCATAGGCTGTTGGGGAGGGGCTGCACGAGCTGTGGACTACGTAGGCTGTAGTGATTAGCTGAGATGGCGTCCGTAAGCTGCACAGGCTGGAGTCGGAAGTTGTGTGAGCTATGCGTCACATAGACCATAGTTGGTTATGTAAGACAAATTTGTGAGCTGTGATAATGTCTGTAGGCCACAGGGGAAGGTGTTTGGAGTTGCACAAGCTATGTGTCACGTTGGTTGTATTTGTTCACGTTTGTTGTAATGGTGAACTGAGTTGACGTACATTAGCTGCGGAGGACAGAGTTGAGAGCTGCACAAACTGTCTGCGACGTAGGTCATAGTTGGTCACCTAGGCTATAAATGGTGAGCTGTGATGATATCGATATGACACAAAGGCTGGAGTCGGGAGCTACACAAGCTATGAACCACATAGTCTATAGTGGCGAGCAATGATGATGTCCATAGGTCATATGGGCCGGGGTTGGGAGTTGCGTGAAGGGATTTTTAAGTGCTTGCAGAAAGTCACCGATTTTGTGGTGCATTTTCACACTATCTTCGATTGGAGTTGAAGTGTACTGTTACAACGTATTAAGGTGACGTCATTACATTCTAGGATAAGTGTGTTGTTATATCATCATCGAAATGTGTCAACTACAGATTTAGAGACCAAGCCAAGAAAATTATTCATAATGTAGGTAGAGTTTACAATACAAAAAAAAAAACGATAGTTTGTACTAAAAAAAGGTCCAGTATAACTATGTACAACCATATTGTATAGAAAAAAAGGATCACGATAAAGAAATATAATTATTTTTTGACAAATTCTTTATGTTCACAACAGCAAACTTAGAGTCAAATGGAAGAAAATTGTTCATGATGTACGTGGAGTGCAAAATACAATCAAAACAACGTTAATGTACTTGAAAAGAACCGAGAAATCTCGAGTGTATGGAAGAACATACTGAACCTTAATCTTAAAAGAATGGAGGATTCTCGAGTGTAGAGCAGAAATTGTTGAACCCTAGACCATCATGGAATTTGGAACACAAATAAGCTGTAGAATTCGAAGAGCCAAACGTCTCGTAGTATGTATTTTAATATTTTGTATTTTTTTTTTCTAAATGGGTTAGCTCAAGCCTCGCTGTTTCTTTTGAATTTATACATAAAAAATAATTACACATGTGTCAATTCGTTATTTGCCTCCAGACGTAGTTCAACTTACAGTCTCCACACGTAATTTTATTTCCATATTGTGGCACTCGTCTTACTCTTCTTCATTTCCATATTTTGTTATTTAATGATAAGAGAGAGGGAGCTAATAAAGAAAACTAAAGGGTATCATAAAAAATAGAACAATTTAGAGGAAAAATCTAAATTAGAAAAAATAGAAATATTATAAAAAAGAGAGATACTCAAAAGCTTATAATTAAAAGAATGTACATCTTCCATCCACACATCAAAAAGTAAAAATATACCAAACAAAAATCAATATAGCAAATATAGATATCATACATAGTTCGGATCTTTTATTATTATTCCTACTCAGAAAAAAAAAAAAAAACACTTTTCAAAAGTTACATATATGTAATTTGAATCATTTGGATAGTTTAAATTAGGATTTGATATGTAAATAAATAGGAATTGAATGGTGTGTCTGTAAATGCCAAAAGAAAAATAAAAAAGAACTGGTTCAATGGAGCGGCGATTCGTCAAAGTTGGTCTTAGCTCAAACACAGCTCACGCCGCTGGTTTGCTTCCACGCAAATCACATAAAATCCCCTCGCCGCCTCCGCCTCCGCCTGAACGAACCTTGACCAACCCACGCCATCCATGGCGGAATTCTCCTTCTCCATCTCCTCATTTCCTCTTCCACTACCCTCTCCGCCTCCTCCTCCACCTCCGCCGGCAGTTCCTTCTGACGGCGACCTACTCCGTTCGCTCCTCCGCCTTTCTCGTGAGATCTCCCTCTTCGACGTCCCATGCCCGCTTCTCTGCCGCTTCTTTAGCTCTCTTACTCGCAAGTCAAAGATCCTCTGCATCCTCTTCGAGGAGCTCCTTCAGGACCCAACCTGGAACGCCAGTGATCTCCCCCGTTCGGCCTCCCTCTGCCTCCGCGAGATCCTTGTTGTCCTGCAGCGCTTCAAAGCCCTCCTTGGGGATTGCTCTGCCCGCAGCCGGATGCGTCTTCTTCTCCAAATCGACTCCATCGGTAACGACTTCCACGAACTCACTCTCGATCTCTCCACCCTCCTCGACATCCTCCCTCTTCCCGACCTCCACCTCACAGACGATGTCCGCGACCTCGTCGATCTCCTTCGTCGCCAGTGCCGCAGATCCAACCCAGCTGTAGATCCTAAAGACGACGCTTTACGGTACGAAATCTTGTTCATGATCCGCGAGATCGAACAAGAGGTCGTCCCCGATCTGTCCCGCCTCACCTCGATCTTTGAACAGCTCGGCTTCGACGGCACCCGGAGCTGCAGGAACGAGATTGAGTGCCTCGAACGAGAGATTGGGGATCGCGTGTCAGAGAAATGGACTCCTGCGATGATCGCCCTCGTCGGAGTTGTTCGCTACGCTAAGTGCGTGCTCTACGGCGCTTCTACGCCGACGTCCGATTCCTCCGCCGGCAAACTCTCCTTCGCGGAATCGGATCCCCTTGTGCCGCCAGACTTTCGTTGCCCTATTTCCCTCGAGTTGATGCGGGATCCGGTAGTCGTGGCAAGTGGGCAGACGTACGATGGGCATTCCATAACCCGGG
>NW_018243315.1:67830-94509 GCF_001263595.1 Phalaenopsis equestris | reverse complement strand
ATTCCATAACCCGGTGGATAGCCGCCGGGCACTCCGCCTGTCCCATGTCCGGCCAGGCCCTTTCGCACACTAATCTCGTCCCCAATCGGGCTCTCAGGAACCTAATCTCCGCCTGGTGCCGCGAGCAAAATGTCACCTTCTATGGCTTCGATTCCAATAAGGGGGAGCCGCCCTCCGCCATTTGCACGAACAAGGCGGCGCTCGAAGCGGCAAGGATGACCGCAACATTCTTAGTAAAAAAGCTCGCTTCATCGCAGTCGACAGAGTTGGCAAACCGCGTCGTTCACGAGCTTCGTTTGCTGGCCAAAACCGGATCGGAAAACCGGGCTTTCGTTGCGGAGGCAGGGGCCATTCCTCTGCTTCTCCCCTTCCTTTCATCCGAAGATTCAACCTTGCAGCTCAACGCCGTCACGGCGCTTCTCAACCTCTCCATTCTAGAAGCAAACAAGAAGAGGATCATGCACGCAGAAGGCGGGATTGATGATCTGATCCACGTCTTAGCCAGTGGTGCCACGTGGTGCTCGAAGGAGAACGCTGCTGCCACACTTCTAAGCTTATCAACAATCCACGCTTACCGGCGTCGGCTCGGGAGGAACCAAAGAGTTGTAACAGAACTAGTCGCGCTCGCGCGCAAGGGCCCTGCAAGCGCGAAGAAAGATGCTCTCGCGGCAATCCTGAGCCTTGCTGGCGATCGTGAGAACATTGCGCATTTGGTGGAGTGCGGCGTTGTAGAATCGGCTTTGGAAGCGGTGTCCTCTACAGAAGTAACGGAAGAGGCGGTGGCGGTGCTTGCTGCTTTGGCTAAACGCGGCGGCGCAACCGCCGTAATGAAATCCGATGGTTCAATTTCTAAGCTTGTCGGGGTTATGCGTCGCGGGTCGGATTGGTCGAAAGAGAATGCTGCCGCTGCACTTGTTTTGCTTTGCCGGAGAGAGGGTGCTGCCGCCGTGTCTGAGCTTTCAAGGATTCCGGGAATTGAATGGGTTATATGGGAGTTGACGGGCTCTGGTACAGTGAGGGGGCGGCGCAAGGCTGCAGCTCTCGGGAGGATTTATCGTAGATGGTTGGCGGCTGTGGAGGAGGCTGATCGCATGGTTAGATTTTCGCCGGCGAGTATCTCGAGTTCAGCTACAACGGCACAATCATGAGGCCACGTCTTCTTCTTCTTCTTACTCGCCAGTGCGCAACATCCGAAATGTGATTCGATCCTCAACTGTGAATATCTCGAGCTCTATTGTTTTCACTTTTTCTTTTTTCCTTCATCCTTCCTTTCAAATTTTCAACTCATTCTTCTGATAATTTTTAGTCACATTTGATTGGAGATGTATCAATTTCCTTAGCCATTGGCTGATGATGGAAACAAAAGATTAAGATTTATTCTAGAATTTTTAGTGGCACAATTGTGGAATGGGATATCGATTGGCTGTTATATGTACTTGTATTTTCTAGATCTTGGATTATTAATGCATAGTGTATAAGCTCTATTATTTTCGTTGGCTTAAACTTCGCTTATTATACTTTGAAAAAGTTTTATTAGGCTTAAAAGGAGCTGCGGCAGCTAATTTCTCTGCTTTCTTTTGTGGGAGTGATTATTGCGTGCGGAGGGAGCACGCAGAGCTGCGCGCGCCCTCCGATCACAGCCGCACATCGCGGCTGCATGACAGCTCCGCGCCTAATAATTAGACCTTTTGTGGTGGAGCCGGCTCGCTAAAAGATGCTCATTTAGTATTCGAGAGATTGTGATGATAATTCCGCTATTCACGTCGGATGTTGTTTTTTCTTGTAATATAATTTTTAATGATAAAGTTGAATGCTGATGGCCTGGCAACCACAAATTTGATCATTAGAATTCTGATAGCGGAAACGGTCCACGATTGTGTGCTCTGCAAATGCTATGCTTTCAGTAAACGCTGTGTCGAGCTGGATTGCTTTTCCATTTTGTATCGCATCTACTGCGCCGCAATCCACAAACTTGGTTGGCAATGGAAGTTGGTTCTTAGAAGCAAAGCACGGTAGGATTTCACGTGGTTAAAATGCAACTTTGGTCAAATTTGGATTCTAGAGGAAGGTGTTACGGCACCAGATTATAAGAAAATGGAGACAGCAACCATATGGATATGTTTTGTATTTCTTAACAGAAAAAAAATTACAATCTGGAAAAAAAATCTCAAGAATAAAATTGTTTCAAAATATTAAAAATAAATACAGACACGAAATAGGTAGACAACGAGTTAATGAAATGGAACACAGAGCACAATACAGAGGGAAAACCAAATGCCTTACCGGAAATTTAGTATACTAGCCTATCAATACAAGGACTAGGCATAAGAAAATCTGCTTAAGCCACCAAAGCAGTAATTGTACAATAAATGACGTGCTTTTCACATATACTGAATTTCTCAAGAAATCTTTCTCAACCAAATAAAATATGAGTATGGTCTTAGAAAAAAAACATACTCATTACATTTCCAGTACATTTTACCCAGCCTGCAAAAAAAAATGAATAGTGCATATTTACTCGTACATCACACAAAATTTTGCAATTTGGAGAGGATAAAATCACTGAATAGAGCAGGAGAGGATAAAAAATCATTAGAGATAAGATCACTGAATAAAGCATTTGGAGATTGATTTAAAATAGAGAAAGCTAGCCACGCATCTAATCTCACATAGCCTAGGTTCCATTAATCCAAGAGTCATCAAAGATGAAATTTAATCTCAATTTGAAAGCTAACATTGCTTCTTAAATGAAAACTACCTTAGGTTGTGGTTGAGAGGTTAATTTTTCAACAAAGCGGTCCTGGATTCACGGCCTTTTATATATGATGCAAGTTTGTTTACGATTAAATTCCTTCAAATCCCTCCCCCCTCCCCAAAAAAAAAAGCATTGCATCTTATTGAAATAGCAAAGAATTAGAGCTTTTTTGATCTTCCAAGCTGTTTAGGTGAAAGGGAGAGAAAAAAGTCATGACCTTCATATTTTTTTGGTCTAGTATGAGGCGTTGGCATTGGCTTTATGAAGGCCTTGGCTCCTTGATAAATAAGGCCTGCATATATTTTTTTGTCTGGAAGGTGGAAACCCGCTATTGCTCCTTAGCTCCTTGGTGCGCAACACTGACTTTATGCAGTTTTGACGATTTGGATATAAATCTGGGACAAATGGTAACTTTCAATAGATTTCGAGCTCATTCTCATTTTTTCTTTCTCAAGTACTGTGTGAGAGAAAGACGAGAGATCATGTGTGTATGTGTGTATTGTGTGTGAGAGTTTGGGAGGAAAGTGAGGGAGCGAAAAGTTCATGTACTTGGGAGAACAAATCAAAGTGAGTCTTCATTGTAAAATGAATGATTATGGTGAAACAAAGAAGATACTTATTATGTTTGATTTTTCTTCATTATGAACACTTTTTCATGTAGATTTCAAAGGAAGTTTGTTTGTTTTTTTCACACATGCTTTGGAACAAAGTTTTTTGTGCTTCTTTGATTTGGTATATTAATGAATCAACTTCTCTGGATGTGCTTTCCCTAAGATACATCATGATCTTACTGCATATTGGTGTTTTATTTTCTCAATCTTAATTTACTTCCGATCTGATCAATTGAAATGTTGAGATCACTTTTGATCTAGGGCTACTGACCATAGACTAGAAGAATAAATAAGATAACACTCAAAAACATAGTGGAATAAAAATATTTCTAGTAAGAGATTACAATTTTGTAGGGGGATAGAGAATTCTTGGGAGACTTTGTAAGATTAAGCAAACATGGTCATAATATGAGGCTCCAATGCTTCTTATGTCTATGAATATAATAAGAAAATCAGCTTAAGACAACAAAACAGTCCGTTAAATGTAAAATAAATGACGAGATGTTCACATATAATGAATATCCCAAGGAATCTTTCTTAACCAATTAAAAAATGAGTATGGCCTCAGAAAAAAAAAATTTTACTCATTACATATCCATTAGATTTTGTCCAACCTGGAATAAACCTGAATACTGTATATTTTCTCATACATCCCACAAAATGTTGCAAGCCAAAAGGTGAGGATAAAAAAAACATTATAGATAAAATCAATAAATATGGCATTTGGAGAGTGATTTAACGCGAAGAAAGCTAGTCATGCATCTAATCTCACATAGGCCAAGTTCCATCATTAATCCAAGAGTCATAAAAAAGGAAATTTAATCTCAATTTGAAACATAACATTGCTTCTTAAATGAAAACTACCTTAGATGTTTGGTTGAGTGGTTAATTTTTCAATATAGAGGACTTGGATTCAAGGCTTTTTATATATGATGCAATTGTGTTAATCATTAAGTTCACTTAAATTTCCAAACAAAAAAAATTACTTCTTAAATAAGTAGCAAGAAATAAGAGCTTTTTTTTAACTTCTAAATTGTTTAGGTGAAAGGGAGAGAAAAAGTGAAGGCCTTCATAATTTTTTCATCTAGTCGGAGGCTTCAAGGTAAAATTTAAAACTTACCATTTAAATCATCATTGAAAAGAAACCTAATAATAAAACTTTTGACCTATTTTTAACAACTTTTTGAATGTAAGGAGAACTTTTAAGGGTCTTTCTGGTTTGTTGTACTGTTTGTGTAGTGCATTCATTTTGCGTGGTCTTATAAAGGTTTTTCATTTGGTGGATGAAAAAAAAAGAATTTAAAATTTTGTTATATTTTACTTACATTGCAGTTTGATTATGGTGATTAATGTATAGAAAAGGAGACGTAATATTACATATATTTTTCTATAGTATTTGTATCATTTGTAAGTTTCTTTTGTGCTAGTTGTGTTTGTATATGCAGTATATATGTAAAGAGGTAACATAGGGAGCATAAGGAAAAAAAAGATGTCAGGTTCTGGACTGGCATAAAGACACCAAAGCTTGGTGCCCAACACACAAAGCAACCAAAAATTCCCCCAAAATGCAGAGCTGTTGGAAAGTCGATGCCTAAATCAAGCACCCAAGAGCTTAAAAAAAACTCCTTGTAACCCATTCCTGGATCCTACACACATGATTTTAACATCTCCTTTACACCAAAAAACCAAGTGGGTAGAAACCTGTTGTTTCCCTTTGGCGCATAACAATGAATTTATGTAGTTTTGACCATTTGGAGAAAATTTTGGTATAAATAGGTAATTTTAAAAGTGTGTCGGGCCGATTTTCATTTTTTCTTTCTCAAGTACTGTGTGAGAGAAGGGAGAGAGAACATGTGTGTGTGTGTGAGAGAGAGATTTTGGGAGAAAAGCGAAGAAGACAAACGTTCACATACTTGGGAGAACAACTCAAAATGAGTCATCATTGTAAATGGAATGATTGTGGTGAAACAAAGAACATATTTATCATGTTTGATTGTTCTTCATTATAAACACTTTTGAATTTAGATTTCAAAGGAAGTTTGTTTGTTTACTTCACACATGCTTAGGAACAAAATTTTTTGTGCTTTTTTGATTTGGTAATTTGATCAATCAACTTCCTTCGATGTGCTTTTCCTAAGGCACATGATGATTTTATTGCATATTGGTGTTTTATCTTTTCAATTTTAATTTACTTTCAATTTGATCAATTGAAATGTTAAGACCACTTTTGATCTAGGTTTATTGACCATAAATTAAGAGAATAAATAAGATAACACTCAATCACCTAGTGGAATAAGAATGTTACTAGTAGAAGATTGCAATTTTATATGCGACTAGAAGGTTTTTGGGAGACTTTGTAAGATTAAGCAATCATAGCCATAATATGAGGCTTCAATATTCTTGTCTATGAATATAATAAGAGTAATTTTCTCCCATTGTTAATATTATGTATAGGAAATTCATTAAATGAAGATTGATGATTCACATGATCCAATTAAAAGAAGCATATCTGTCGGCACTATTTTTGGTTGATGAGTTGTCCGTAAGAAGCTGTCGGTCACTGGAATGGAAATCCTGTCGTCCGCAATGACATTTTAATTTACATTTTAATTTACATATAGATTTAAGTTTTAAAAAATATGAAATCAAACTGACCCCATATTTTTCATAGTTTAAATGAAAGAGCGTTATACCTCAAATCATGTATTCGAAGGATAAACACAAGACTTAAGGATGAGCTCAATCAAATAAACTAAGAATTGTATGACGCCCGTTTGGTCTGCAAAACCGTTTTATTTTTCGAAAATTTCCCCTGTTTAATATGAAGAATTAAATAGGGTTTATATTAAGCTGGGTTCAGATGAGCTTCCTATAAGGGCAAACCCCTATAGTTAATTACATCTTAGATAACCGAAGTCACCTAAGAAAACTCTTGATAAAAATCAGGAAATATTATCTTCAAGGAGTTCAAAAAGATAGGACTTTTCAACGAAATCGGACAAAGAGGTGTGAAACGGGATTGGCTCAAATTTGGAGCATTTTTTTTTGAATCCAAAGGAGGAAGAACTGGGGAATGTAATAAATCCAGAGGAGAACCTTGGTGACTTCCCAGTCTATCCTATGGCTTGGCTTCAATTTTAAGGAGAAATATTTAAGTGTTTCATCCTTTCAATTTCATTTGTTTGGGCTTACATTCGTGTGAAACGATCTCATAAATAGCCTAGAAGATGTGAGGATTTAGGTCGTTACGGACGACATCCACGGCATCCTAAGACGAGTTATGGCTTATATTGTATAGCAGGGCTATACAAAGACTTAAAGGTAATGTGAGGATTTTTATCGCATAAGCAAACAACCTCGAAGTCATATGGCTTGGTTGTTTAATTCTAAGGATGGAAATTTTTAGCTGGGAAAGATAGGTTTTGCTGTTGAAGATGGCCGTGTTGTCCACAGTGCTAACTCCAAGCTCCTTGTTGTAACGAGTTGAATTTTTCTAGTGTGTCAAGTTATGATGTCAAATTTGGTGGCCCTATGGTTGTAGTTCTTTAAATATTATGGAGCATGTTAAAGTTGATTAGAGCAACACTGGTTAGGAACCTACGGTTCCCTTGTTCCGACACCACTATTTTCTATTAGATTCACTTAGTCCAAATGAATTTACTAAACTCAACTTAATGAGTTCATACTTTCATTTAGACCGTGGGAAGCCTCGTTAGCAACCGTAGGTTACCTCCTCCGAGGGATTCACGATCATCCGATAGAGGCATCTTAATTTAGCTATAATTGTTATTTCGTGATGTTTGTGATTAAATTTTGAGTTGTTAAATTTTGAGTTGTTTGTGGAGGTGATTTTTATCTTGGTTGATTTTAATTTTGGTTTTGGGTTTTTGTTTTTTTGGTTTTGAATTTTGGTTTTGGGTTTTTGTTTTGTGGCTATCCTAATAGTTTTAATTTTCATGCAGGGTGACATTATTGTTTAGCATGCAAGTTTTGTAAGCATAAAAAGTATAGTATGAAAGCCTAAGAAAGACTATATTATAAACTACAAAAGCGTACCTAGCGAGTCTTCTCGTTCCACCACCTAAAACTCAAAATGCATGTGAGAGCATTTTATGTAAAGCAAAAAAATAAGATTTTAATGATCTACCCAACCCTAGGTCATATCTTGGTGGTTCCCTATTAATTTGATTAAGGATGATTTTTGTTAAGTAAAACATATTAAGTTTAGTAGACCTCCAAGGTATCCAACAAATCTGAAGAGAGAAGCAGGTCCATGCTTCCCTCTCACTGCCTTGTGAAAAGTCTCGAGCTCATTCAAACTTATTATGTTATTTAATAACTCATCCTGTAAATACCTTTAATGCTCAATGAACATTGATGTTTCAATTATCCCTAAGAGTAAGGTAATTATCACTTATAATTTAATTTGAGGATTATGCGGATGAAGACCCTTAAAGGTGCAAGTTAATGTTGTCAAGACACTTAGCCAACTTTTTAATTTGGGCTTGTAGTGTTTTAAAGATGTTCAATTTTTAATTTTTTTCACTTTTATAATCCTTATTTAATCAAATTTGATTTAGCCTAGGTCACCACTAAACTCTTTAGACTTTTGATAGATGTCTTAGTTATATTTTGAAAGAGATTAAAATTTTAAGTGATAATGATTCATTTTTTAAAGTCATTTGAATATCAAATAGGGGGGTTAAATTAGTGAGTTATCAACACCCAAAATCATACCACTATATCTAGGATCATTTAATTTGATAGACTCCCAAAGTTTGATAATTTAAGGAAATTACAAATTTATCCTTCAATTGAAAGAAGTGAGATTGGTTTCTACCAATTAATCCCTTGTGTTTCAATTATCCAAATATGTTAATTGGGATCAAAGGTTACCCATTTCCCTTTCTTGAATTAAGCCTAAATGTTAATTAAGGCTAAATTTCCAAAATTACACTTTTGCCCCTAAGGCTCTAATACTTCATAATTCATCAAATTTAACTCAAATGACTTCGGAATTTTTATCTCACTTCACTCATGGGTCAATTAAGACATTAGAGGAGAAAATGTGATTTTTGAAATTTTAATTTAATTTATATATTTATTTTTATGCAAAAGAGGATTTTTCAAAGAAACATCCATAATATGACCAAGGCAAAGTCTAATCCTTTGAAATCTTTACTAGAGGTAGACTTAGACAGGTAAATCATTGAGATCAAACTTCAAGATTTATTGAGTTATATTTGAATTTTAAGAGTTATTTTAAATTCTGGAGCATTTGTTAATTTCAATATATTTTAAATGTGGAGAATTAAGTTTTATATTTTAATTAAATCTCCCTGAGGTCAAGGAACCCAGAGAAACAAATTTCACATTTTTTGACTTTTCTTTGAATTATTAGAATTATTTTAGTGAAAATCCATTTTTAGCCTTTAAAAATTATTTTAAGCTTCAAAATTCAATATCTTCACTTAGAAAATTAGGAAAAATATTACAATTATTCCTAAGTGCTTTGGAAATAATTTAGAACATTTCAATGAATTTTGTTATTTTTTGTGAGTTTTATCATTTTTGAATTGTTTAAATATTAAAAATAAGCTAAAAACGAAGTTTTATTTTAATTACCATTTTAAGTTTATAATATTTCTTTGATAATAGGGAACTCCAAAAACTAATTTTTATGATTTTTTTAGTTATATTTTAATTATTAAAAATCATTTATTTATTATAAATGACACTTAACAAAGAAAATCAATTTGAGTCATCAAATGAGCTCCAAATATTTTGAAATTTTTATGGGGAGTTCTTTGAACTTCAAGTTACAATGGAGAGTTAAAACAAGTCATTTAAATGTTTGCATTTTCCAAATTAATTTTTTTTGTATTTTAGGGTTTTATGCAAATTAAGTGCATTTTTAATCACCGGCTCATGAAACATTTTCCAAAGGGTTCTCTGGTCATGGAAAACCTTTGAAAATTTTCTTGAAATTTTCTAAGCAACATGATATTTACTATTATTAATTTATGCAAATAATAGACATAAACTTGAAAAATAAGGATCTCTGTCTAGAGACCTCCTCTGACTTTGAAAAAATCAAAGAATGTCTCTCATGACAGAGGCAACAACATGCCAAAATATCAAGCCATGGTGAAATGTCTACATGCATGGAGAGTTAAAAGACTCAATACAATATTTGATTAATTAAAAATAAAGTATGAATCACATGAACTTCAAATTATTTCCACATTACTCTCCTATGTTCATTGAGCAAGTAAGTATTTTTATTTTATTTTTATGATTTTTCTACACCAAGATATGAATTTTTAAAGTTAGGGCTATTTATTTAAATAAAAAAATACCCTATTTATCTATTTAAACGTGCGGCACCGCGTCAACCTACGGCGGCTCCGAAGCTCCACGCGGCATCCTTTGGTTTGGTGCCACCATCCACCTCAGCGCTGAGTCGGTCCGCATTTCATGTAAGAAGGCGTTGTCCGCCTAGATCTCATCCGTTGATGAGATAAACACGCGATCAGACATCTCCCAATCATCGTCCCCAAATAGGCTAACCCGAGAATAGTTCACACTAAAACCTTAAGATCTCCCTCAGGACTCAACCAAATCTCATGGAGTTTGATCCTATGGACTTGTCTAAGTGAGAAGAATACATCCATACGGTAAACATGCCATTAAACTAAGCCCAATCAAATGGAGAATCAAAATAGGCTCGGGAAGAGAGGAAGTTTAAAACCTTAAGAAGTTTAAAACCTTTGCTCTGAGAAGGGAAGCTTCAATCAGAGGTGCTCGACACGTTCATGGGGGTCCAAGGAGGCTAGGGATTGAGCCTCTTGCAGTGGTGAAAGTTTTAGGTATGAATTCAACTAAGCTCGACTTCAGGTGTTGGTCTAGAGCTATGTTAGGGGCTCTGTATGTGGGGGATTTGATGGGGCTTCTTCTTCTTTCACTGTGGTGATGGTGTGGGTGAGTTTAATTGGAGTTTGGTGGACTGTGGAGCTATGGGGAGTTCTATCCTAGTTTTGGCAGAAGTTTGAGCTCCAAATTGAGCTTCCATTGTGGGGATCAGTTGGGGAAAATGGTTGTCTTGAGCTGAGGAGGACTCAAAGAGGTTGTGGGATCAATTTGGAGGTCTCTCTTTGAGAAAATTTTCAGCACCTCTCCCCTTGGCCATGGAGGTGAGCTTTTATAAAAATGGCCATGGGTGGCTCTGTGGGCCAATTGAAGGGTGCAAAGTGTTGCCTATGTGGACGATAGAGAGGCTCTAAACTTAAAATTGGATGAGGTGGCCTCAAGGTTTGAATGGCCTCATGGCCTCAAGGTTTGAATTGGGTTTGATTCCATGGAGGTGGCTCTTGGTTTGGCCATTTTCCGGCGACTAGGTCGGCCATCAAGGCTAGGGGAGGTAGCCAGGAGGTCAGGTGAGAAAGGGGAATATGTCACAACAATTTATTTGGGCAGGTGCTTAGTTTTCGCAAAAAACCCTTAGGCTTAAGCAGTTTTGGAAGCAAATCCCTTGATTTGGGGATCCTTTGGTTCATGGCTCATTTGGGTGGTTCCATTGGGTTTAGTCTAGTCAATAAGGTTTAAAATTTGGCTGTGGTTGTCTTTGGTTGGTCAATTTGGCTTGATTGGGTCAATCAATTTTTGGTGGAGGGGTCCATGAAGGGAAATTTCGCTTAAAGTGGGTTTGGTTTTCGATAGCCATGACCTTGATCCCAATTGCCTATTGATCAACATTGATTTATTGATCAACATTGTGTAGATGATTGTAATGAACCTTTTTGGTGAAGGATTGAAGTGATTTTGAGTTCAATTGGGGTCCAATTTGAGGGAATTTGGATTTTTGATCAATTTAGGCATGTTAGGCTATATTTGGGTCTAGATTGGGCTAGGATTGGACTAAGTCCAAATTGATTGTTGAGAATGGTCAATAGGAATGTCATGAAGAGTTTTCAACTTGAATTGGGTGCCAATTTTTGGGCTAAGGCATTCAATTTGGTGGAATTTGGAGGCATAGCCAATTTGGGGAAAATTTGAGGATTTTTGGATTTAAGTTGAAATTAAATGGAATTGAGGCCTCACCGAGGCCAATTGAAGGTCAAGTTTGATGTGTATGATTGTTATGAAGAGTTTAGGATGCAAATTGAGACCAATGGAGTAGGTCATGAGGTTCAATTTGGTGAGATCAAGTCATATGGCCAAAATTGGGGGTTTGAGTTATATCAAAATTGGGCTCAAAGAATGGGCCAATTGAGCTTGTATTTGGTTTAAATTGATCACATGGAAGGTTAATTTGAGTTTAGGATTGAAATTGGGGGAAACTGAGACCAAATTGATGGACATTTGAGGTGAATTTAGGGAAATTGGGCCTTTAAAGGCAATATGGGGATTTTGGTCAAAATAGTCAAATTGATCAAACTGGGTCTTGTGGTAGTTGAGAAAAATGAAATTGGGAATATTTGGAAGTTTTTGGGAATTTTTGAAATTTTGGGCTAAGGAGGGGCATTTTGGTAATTTAGAAATTTTTTTGTGATTTTGAGGTAATTTGGATGTTTTCAAAAGGTTTGAAATGATTTTTGAAAAAAATTAGGTATTTTGGGTAAATTTGGGAATTTTGGCCAAATTTAGGGTTTCAAGGGTACTTAGGTAATTTGGGGGAGTTTAGGGGCAAAAAGGCCAAATTGGGTATTTTTGGTAGAATTGGGGTACCAACAACCATAAATGAGCTATGGACCAATAGAAACCCCATTTGGGTCCTCTGTGTATTGGTCTTCGCTAAACCTTAGCCTAGGGCTAGTGGGTTTAGGAAACCATCTACATGAATCTCCCAAAGGATTAAGGGATAAAAGTTAAGGAATTTTGGGTTTAGGGTATTTAGTGATTGTGAGTGAGGTGATTGTAGTGAGTGCCTTAGCTCTAGACCAAGACCCAGAGTCAACTCTAAGGGCAAGCAGTCCTATGGGAACTCACCTTGAGCTCCCCCATATTGACCCCACCTATTAAGTGTTAGAGGTTAAGATCACTATGTGGAACTTCAAGTTGAGTAAAAAGGAGTTTAGACTTTCTAATGGTGAGGGTTCCTTTTCTAGTTTTCTAGGAATAGTCAATAAGAAAAACCTATGGCTAGACCCTAGGATACTAAAAAGGAAAACTAGACTTCAATCAAAAGTGAGATTAACAAGTGGACTCCTAATAGGTGTGGTGTACTGGGCAAGCACAATGTGCATATTGGCGTTGACCGATGAGATCAACAAACCCAATATAGACTCCTAAGTCAACAGACACAAAAGTAGTGTAGAATTTGAGTGTGATATTTGTTTCTACTGGGGAATTAGCAGATGAATATTTGATCGAGATCAGGAGGTAGGAGCTCTCGATGGGGATTGGAGAGTAGGTTTTGTGTTATTAGATTTCAGGCGTTTATAGAGGATGGGAATCAACATGTAAGTGCTGACCACGAGGTGGGAATTTAAATTTAGGTATAGATTCTAGAAGAGGGTCGGAAGTTAAGGACCGATCACGAAAAGAGAGGAATCAGATGTTAGGGACTGATTCCAAGATAAGGATTGAAAGTTAAGGATCAATCACAAAAGAGATGATCGAAAGTTAAGGACCGATCTCGAAAGAGAGGAATCAAAAGTTAAGGGCTGATTCCAAAATGAGAATCGAAAGTTAAGGATCAATCTCAGAGAGTCAGAAGTTAAGGACGGGCCTCGAAAGGGCGAATTAGAAGTTAGGGACTGACTCAAAAATAAGAATTGAAAGTTAATGATCAATCTCGAAAGAGAGTCAGAAGTTAATGATTGACCTCAAAAAATGTGAATCAAAAGTTAAGGACTGATTCAAAAATAAGAATTGAAAGTTAATGATCAATCTCAAAAGAGAATCAGAAGTTAAGGACCGACCTCGAAAATAATGAATCAGAAGTTAAGGACTGATTCAAAAGTGAGAATTGAAAGTTTATGATCAATATCAAAAGACAGTCAGTAGTTAAGGTCCGACCACAAAAAGAGTGAATCAGAAGTTGAGGACAGATTCGAAAATGAGAATTGAAAGTTAATAATCAATCTCGAAAGAGAGTCGGAAGTTAAAGACCGACCTCGAAAAGAGTGAATCAGAAGTTAAGGACTGATTGAAAAATGAGTATTAAAAGTTAATGATCAATCTCAAAAGAGAGTCAAAAGTTAAGGACCGACCTCGAAAAGAGTGAATCAGAAGTTACAGACTAATTCGAAAATGAGAATTGAAGGTATTGAATCCAAAGATATATGTCATGTGCAAAGGTTGAAATTATTGAAGAAGATTTGTGAAATTTTGTGAGGTTTTGTACAAAACTTGAAACTCTGTAGGGATGTTAAGAGAAAAAGATAGTTGTGCTGCATGAACAAAGAGTAAGAGACTTTGAAATCGAGAGAATCAACTCAACAAATTTATTTTCTTTTATTGTTGTTTTTATCATGTTTAATTTTCAAAGTGTGTTTTCAAAAATTTAACTTTAGTTTGTTGATTTTTCAAAAGAGATTTGTTTTATTGTTTATTTGCTATTATTATTATTATTATTACATGTTTTTTTTTGAATTTTATTATCATAAAAAAATTTGTTGTTTTGTTCTTTGTTCATTGTAATCCCGAACCAATGCATGGTTTGTGACTTTTATCCATCGCACAAAAAGGCAATTTGAATAAACAGACAAATTTCTGAAATAAACTTCGTTTATTTGCTCCAATAAGTGTTACAGGATAGGTGTAGGCAAAAGCCTCAAAAAGTACAATGCACAGATTGTATCAAAGTACATCCAAAAATAAGCCATGCCAAATACATATCATAAACTGAGCATGTCTAATACATATCTTATTTGCTGTAATGTAGTGCAATAAAACAAAAAGGAATCCTCTGAATGTCTATCTTTGACGGGGCAAGCTTCTGATCGAGCTGACCTTCTAAGCCACGCTACAGAACAAAAGTTCCTTTTGCATGTGCTTAGAGGTTTAACCCTCTCATAGCTTGTATGGTAGCAGTTCCTCCAATTCTGGATCTGGTTGAAATCCATATAGCATTTTGTCATTATCCATTTGTCGAAAGGTTACAGACACCCTACGGTGTCCTACCCCTGGAATATAGTGTTTGGCGATGTTCGCCCCATTTCCTTTAAGGAATAGCACTGAACCAATAGGCGGCAGAATTTCTACAGCTCCTATGAATTTGCTGGGACCAATGATATCAATTTCTTTTCCAAATAGGATATTGCTTTTTCTCATGAATGAAGCCGTGAAGAAAGGCCTCACGAAGTCATGATGATCAATGTGCGGAGGTATGCAGTCTCCTTTATCGTATATGTTGATGATGTAACTGTTAGGGATGCAGTTAGATGGTAGTATACTCCATCTGACCATTCTTTTAATCATCCATTTTATCATTGGAGGTAGTGGATCCACCTGATAGTGTTTGAGAATCCCAGGAGGATTTCCTGATCTATCGCTGGTGAAGTTGTAGCAGCAGCCTCACTGGATAGTAATCCTCCCCTTTCCTTGAATCCATTTTCTTGGCTTGGAATAGGTTCTTTCTCTATGCAGGCCTGCTTGACCTCCATATCTCAGGTAAAAAATGCAGTCGAGAATGCTTTGTTCATCACTTTCTGAGAAGACCCTGGTGTATAATTCCAACCCTTCTAATATGTTGATGAATCTCCCTTGCACTTCTTTGTAGAACTTGAAGTCCCTCTTGTTTACTTTGCTTATTATGTAGTATTCTGTCGTACTTATGATCGGCGGTTGTCAAGGATGTTCCCTCATTTCAACGGGAGCGGGAACCCAAGTTGGTGTTGTTTCTGTCTGCAGTGGAATGTACGACTTTGTGTCTGACGGGATGCATGGCTCTGTACCCCACGGGACCTATGGATCTGCATCCATCGGGACATATGGCTCTGTATCCATCAGGTAATCAACGGTCTGAGATCCCTCATCAGTAGATGCATACTCCTCTAAAGTGTTGTAGCACTGTAGGTGTAGGACATTGCAGTCCGGGCATTCCACGAATGCCCCTGATGCTGACGCTCGTGCTGGTATCTCGCGTTACAGGTAAGCAAGTCGGGCAACCGTACACAGAACATCTGAAGCTGGTAGTATTTCTGGCTCTGTAACAAATCTTGACTCATCATCTGTAGCAGGCGGGCTGGAAGAGGTCTCTCTCATTCCTGGATCGTAAATGTTCCCTTCAAAAATAGGAGTAAGCAAGTTCTCCGCCTCTTTCTGGCATCTTATTTCTTCTCGTAAGAAAGCCCTTTGATTTCAGAGGCTAGCATCTCTGAGCTGAGTTCTTCGTAGTGGCGCATCTGGAAGTCTCCCATTATTGGCAGAAACTAGGCCTCTAGTCGGCGTAGCTATCATGGATGGTAGGCGGCTGGGCCCCTCCAGCGGGTCCTATTGTACCATCACATCCTTTCCCTTGAGTGATGAATTGTATTTGGTGTTCAACCTTAGCAGTGAGGGCAACCCTTCTTTTTCCTATCTGCTGACGACATCCATTAGAGGCCCCTCATAATCCATGTCGACTTGATTAAATTACATGTCAAAGTCTATAGTGCTGCCCTGCTGCGACATCTTCTCATTGAGTGCGAGGTTCCAACCATCTTTACACCATCTTTACAAGCAAACATCAGCCTCTGGCCTGACATTTCTCTGCAAACGATAGGAAAAATGTCAGTGAGCTGAAACTTAGCGTGAACAAGAACAAAAAAAGTATTTATTAAAGGAAATTTTAGTTTATTTTTGTGAAGAAGTCACTTATTTGTATAAGCATTTTATTTAATTTAGTAAGATATTAAGTTTAAAAAAGAGAAAATTGAAGTGTATAATTTTCAAAAATTTTCATTATGTTGAGGTTAATCTTATTACAAAATTTTTGGACCTGGTCACAGACATTCGACCAAATAGATATCCCCAGAACAATCAAAATTTCAAATCAGGTAATTACAAGCAATATCAGGTTGTGTAGTATGTCTTCAGGTATCATCTGTTGTTTGGTAGCATGGGTCTTTCACCCCAAAAATCTATTAACTGGTAGGCTCCTACTGCGTAGACCTTTTCAACGACAAATGGTCCCTCCCAGGTTGGATCACATTTTCCACATATCTTGCGGTGTGCAAGAATAGGCCTTTTAAGCACAATGATGAGGTCACCAACTTTGAATGTCCTTGGGCAAACCAATTTGTCATACCAATTTGTCATAGACCAATTTGTCATAAGCTTGTACCATCTTTGCCTGGTAAAGTTCCAAATGTTATTGTGCTTCAAGTCATTTTCCTTCAAGAATTTCTAGTTCTTCAAGCCTGAGCTTTGCACTTTCTTTCGTTGTAAGTTGGTTGGCAACAGCGACTCTGAGAGACAGCGTCTGAATTTCTAATGGTAGCACGACCTCGGACCCGTACACGAGCATATAGGGTGTACAATGAGTGAAAGACCTGAAAGTCGTCTGATAGGCCCACAAGGCTTCTAATAGTTTGTTGTACCAGTCCCTTTTATTTTTGTCCAATGTTTTCTTTAAAATCTGTATCAACGTCTTGTTAAAGGATTCAACCATGCCATTTGCTCTGGGAAAGTAAATTGTAGAGTATCTTCAATCTATCTCATGTCGTTTGACGAAATTATTGATTTTTGTGCTTTTAAAAGCTGTCTCATTGTTGGAAATTATTCTTTACGATACTCCAAAACGATTAACAATTTGCCTTTTAAGGAATTGAAGGACGTGCTATGTCGTAACATCTCGTAATGGTACTTCCTCTACCCATTTGGAGAAATAATCTATAGCGACAAGTATAAATCTGTGTCCTTTTGAAGATGGAGGGTCTATCGGACCTTTTATGTCCGTGCCCCAACACTCAAATGACCATGTGACAATAGTTGGATGTAGCACATTCGGAGGTTGGTGCAAGACCACCCCATGCACTTGGCACCGGTGACATCTTCTGGCTGTATCCATGCAGTCGGTATCCATGCAGTCGGACATCATTGCTGACCAATAATATCCAAGTCTTTTGATCTTCAGTTTCATCTTCGGCCTTGACTGGTGAGCGTCACACAATCCAACATGTATTTATTTAACATCTGGTCGAACGATCTCATGTAGATGACATCACCTACTAGAACGTATGACATATCCATCTTTGTGATATGGTGTGCTACTGACTTGTCCTATAGCAGTTTTCAAGTATGCAAATATTCTATTAATGACTTGCGCCAATCTTCATTGGTATCAACAACTGTAATCATCATTTCTTTTTCTTTTTCAAGCGTGTGTAGAGTTTCAGGGTCGATTCGAGACAAAACTTGTCTTTCTTGTACTGTGATTTCAATGGAACATGTCAATTCTTTAACAAGTTTTGCCAGAGCATCTGTATGGGCATTATCTCCCCTAAGAATCCGATAGAAAATCACATCGGGGATTGACAATGACTTTATATATGCTTAAAATATAAGATAAATATGGGCGTATTAAATATTCAATAATTGTAAAGTCACACTTATCAACACAAGTATACGTATCGCTCAAGTAATATATGGCTCTAATAGAGTCCTAGATATCAATCCCACAGGGAGTAGTTTAGAATTACAGACTAAGACCTTAGAAAAGCAATACTTTAATCACAACAACGACGTTCAATTTGCTTATCTGTCACTAATAGGCAATTAAAATAAATAGATAATTTTAATAACTAATAAATAACTAATGATATAAAGTAGGGTTTAATTGTGATATTCAATATATAAGAAAACATCATTCTCCTTGTCAAAAAATTATAGTGAATGGATAAAATGAATTAGTTCAATTTATATTGTGTCAAATAGGAGCATACATATTCTTTACCCTTTGGTCTAGACATAAAAAATATTGACTAATCCTATGCTTGTTTACAGAATCCGCGACTATGCTGAGAGGATACCAGCTCTCACTTTGGAGCTACCACGTTCCCCTCACCTGATGGCTAACATCTACACTTCAGCACCCAAACGATAGGACCGAATTGGGGATTTTAGTCTGTCACTCTAAAATCTCTAATTCTACGCCCGATAATAATATTTTCCTATTTATTTGCACCTAACTTCCAAGGTGGCCTCCTTGAATCTTGGATGTAATCTTCATTTTAGTTGTAAAACTCAACATATTTTAGCAAATCAATTGACCAGATTGAAAGTAAATTAAGATCGAAGTGAAAAGATTATCAAAATTTCTTAAACATTTTCATGGCTTTGCCAATTCAAATCACCATTTCACAAATCTCGAGACAAGGAGAAAGACAGAGAAAAATACTCAGAACTCATGGGGAAAACACAAAAAAACTCGGAATTCATATATAAAATCAAAGTCATACAAACTACAACAAGTAAATAACTTATCTCTAAATTCTCCCCAAGAACACTCCTCGAAGTTCCTCTGAATCCCTTCATTTCTTTACATCACACAGAATTCCTCTTCGAAGTAGCAATGAGGAAGAAATCTCTCACTTTCCCTCCACTCTTACAATTTCTCGAGGAAATCCTCACAATTGTTACACACCAATGGAACCTCTCTAACCTCTAGGCTCTCACCACCTCCTTTAGACTCTAGGAGCTCTCTAATGTTTGGCCAAAATGTTCTTTCAAAGTTGTGGATGAGATTTCCCAAGAGTCGCCTAAGCATCCCTTCAAAATTTGGCCTTATCCAAAGCTTGAGTAGGCATAACCGTCGATCTCACCGTCGGCGGGCTTTTGAAGAATTTTGTCCTGTAGTCTCAGGAAAAACTCGCCGTCGGCGGGGTTGAGGGCGTCGTCGGCGGCCTAGTTCAAATCTTCACATCAAATTCGCTCCTTTTTGTATCTTTTTTCTCCAATGACCCTAATTCATCATTCCTGCAATAAAACATCAAAAATACCTTTCTTTAAAGTGCAATATCATTAAAAATAGTATAAAATAGGTATGAAAACCTCAACGTATTTTCTTTTGATCAGGGATCTGGTTCAGTAGCTTCATCGTGTACTGATGGTATTCTGCTAGCCGTGGGTTCAAAATTTTGTATTGTCCGGCGACTTACTGGATGATGAGCTAAGAGTTGCCATAGATGACAATATTTATTATATCCATTGAGATTTTCAATTCCAATCCAGTGATTAAGGCTTCATAATTAAGCAATCCAGTGATTAAGGCTTCATATTCTGCTTCGTTGTTGGTGCATGGCTCTGTCAGGTGGTATGAGAACCTCAACATACCCTTATTTGGCGTGATAAAGATCAAATTGATCCCTGCTTTGTCTGGTATAATTACGCCTGATCCTTTGTCTTTTATGACTGACAAAGCTCCGTCAAAGTACATTTCCCAACATTCTGCACTGGAGAATTCCATTCGTAGTATTTGCTCATCTAGTAACTCGTCGTTGTGAGGGACTTAGCTGGCAGTGGGTGTGCAGCGAGAAAGTTTGCTAGTATCTGTCCCTTGATAACATAGAGGGGAACAAAAGTTATATCAAATTGCAATAAGATCATTGACCATTTTGCTAGACGTCTGGAGAGTGTTGGTTGGGTCATCAAATATTGCAACAGATTAACTTTGAATATTAGGGTAATCTTATTAGAAAGAATGTAATGTCTAAATTTTTGGACTGCAAAAATTAAAGCTAGACAATGCTTCTCGATAGGTGGAAACCTTATCTCTATTGGTATTAGACAGTGACTCAAATAGTAGAGTGCATTTTCCTTACCCTCATCATTGACTTGGGCTAAGAGGGCTCCAAGAGAGTCATCTAAGGCCGCGGTATAAAGTATTAATGGTTTCCCTGGGATAGGGGCTGCCAAAACAGGAGGTGTCATTAAGTATTATTTAATGTTCTCAAATGCCCGCTGACATTTCTCTTCCCAAATGAATTTGGTGTCCTTTTTAATTAATTCCAAGAAGGGCTGACACCTGCCTGAGAGATTAGAAATAAAGCGTCTCAGATATGCCAACTTTCCTTGGAAAGAACGTAGTTGTTTCAAAGTTTTAGGAGGAGGCATTTCCAAGATAGCTTTAATCTTATCTGGGTCAATCTCGATTCCTCGATGACGGACAACAAATCCTAAAACTTCTCATAGGTAATGCCAAAAGCACACTTTATGGAATTCATTTTAAGTTCGTATCGTCATAACCATTCGAACATGATCCGTAAATCATACAGATGATCTATCTTTTGTTTAATCTTGCTAACCAAATCTTCCACATAGCATTCCACTTTCTTGTGAATGAGGTCGTGAAAAATCTTTGTCATTACACATTGATATCTTTGTCAATACACATTTATATGTTGCTCAAGCGGTCAATAGGCCGAGAGACATCACTGTGTAGTAGAAAATTCCAATCGGTGTTCTGAAGGCTATAAGTGCTACATCTTTGGAAGCCATCTTGATTTGGTTGTATCCTGACTATCCGTCCATGAAGGAGAAAATTTTGTGTGTTGAAGCGATATCCGCCATCATTTCTGGCATTGTTAGTGGAAACTCGTTTTTTAGACATGCCTTATTCAAATATCTAAAGTCGATGGAAACACGAACTTATCCATGTTTCTTCTTGACAGGTACAATGTTACCTAACCATGTAGGGTATTGTCCTTCTTGCACAAAGGTAGCGTCCATTAATTTCTTAACCTCAGCAATTACTTTTTGTTCTATTTTGAGTCGCATTCCTCTCTTGATTCACTAATAACAACCATACAAAATTCTGAATCATCGACTGGTCCGACTGCACCAAATCCGAGACCCTCTTTCAAGTTGGGAGTTTGACTTTTAACATTCCATAACTTTTGAAAAAATTGAAATTTATCTTTTGACATTAGTTTCGGCAAGTGTCCCTGTTGAATTAAATTTTGTACATAAGGCGAAAAGTAACCAAAAGACAATTTCATTAATTCATTAGGATCCACATCCAAGTTTACATGATTTTCAAGATCAGTAGAGGTGGAAGCACGGTAAAATTTGATCGGCTTTGAACCAACACTACTGACTTCCTTGACCTCTAAACTCTCGACCTTTTGAGGGAGAATCGGAGTAAGGATCATAGCATTTACATAGTGGTTTATCCAATCATATATTATCTGGTATTCATTTTTCTTCATATCTTTTAAGGATATCTCATATTGAGGTTTCTTCTGTTTTGTCATCATTATTTCATCTTCAAAACTGTTTTCATCACCAATGTTAATGGTTGGCCTAGTCTGTTCAATGATTAAGTTGATCCTTCCACATCCACGTCCCCGGCCTTGACATCGGGTGCGCGAACTAAAGAACCTCCACCATCTTGTTGTAAAGGAGTGGTGGAAGATTGTTGAAGCAGAGTTGAATGTCTTCCTCTTTGTGATTTTTCTGAATCTTCACTTTTATTTTTTGTAATTTCACGAGAGAAGACAGTTATCTTTGAAGGCGCGTAGTAGTAAGCATCTTCATGAATGCCCACTTCATGAACTGAAAATGGTTGTAGATCTCCCTTGATGCAATGATCTTGTCCTTCTTTGTAGTACTTGATGCACTAGTGTAGAGAAGATGGAACCATGTTGTGTTTTTGAATCCATGGTCGACCTAGTAGAGTGTTGAAAGAGGTCTCGGCGTCGATGATATGAAACTTGGTGGTTGTTGCTAGTTCTCAAACCTTCATAAATAGTGTAATGGATCCAAGGGCTCTCTGTTCATTTTGGTTGAATCCTTTTAGATAGCCGTAAGCTCTTGAGCTTCAATGTCCAAATAGGCCAATGTCTGTAGACTCATCAGGTTTAAGGATGCTCCAGGATCTACTAAAACTCTAGAAAACACAAATCTATCGATGTTAACGGAGATATAGATTGGACGATTATGGTCGAAGGTACTGAGCAGCAAATATTCATCTATGAAGGTTACCCTAGGCAGTTCTTTCAACGAAAAAACTTCATCTGAGGAAGTGCTAGCCAACTGGGCTAAGCAAATTTCTGGGTCAAGCAAAGCTGTAACCAGAGACTCTCTCATCTCCTTTGATAGGAGCGTCGTGGATGCTTAATATGGCCGACAATTTCCTAAGATGAGATAGCACATTATAATCCACTTTGTATGATCCTCCAATTTTCTCTTGGTTGTGTGTTTCTTCCACTAGTGGAGGTGGAGGTAGCTCTTCTAGAGTTATTATTTATTTTTCTTTGTCTATCGGAGCTATTCTCGGGGGTAATACTTTCCCGCTCCTCAAGTTCACTTCTATAATTTTTTTTTTTAGATATCATTATTGAATCTTCCGGTGTTTCTTATTTGTTAGAAAGATCTAAGTTGATGGAAATTGGTTCACCCTGGCGCTCGAGGATTGGTTCGTCACTCTTGGTGCTGTCATAGCTGGTATCGTTGATGACTTCTTCAGTCTTATTAGCGGGTTCATCGGACTCAAGTACGATTTGAGGATCGTTTTGAGAATCGAGATTGAAGCTAAATTGGTTAAAATCAGCTATGTTATCACTAAAAACAGTTAAAACGTAGCCGAAATCACAATCCTTATATTCATAAGACCCTGGAGGGGCAAAAGATAATCATGCAAAGTCAGGGGTTCGAGGATTTTCTTCCCCTAATCCAGACAACCAATCTAGTAGAAGCAGCCCCTATCCTACCCCCGTGCTATCAATCTTTGTAATAGTGTTCTTCTTTTTATTTTTCTTTGAAGATGATGGATCTTGTGGCAAAATCTTCATCTCGGGCTTGACAGGCTGAAGATTATGAACGGAGGCTTGTTTTGATGCGTTCTGGATTTGATTCAATATTTTGTTGGTCGATTTGCTCCAAAATTCATTCCATTCATCTTTTCTGGTGTATGTGGAAGATTGCTTTGATGAATCTTGGATTTGATTTAGGACCCTCTTGAGTCTGTTCCAAGTCATGCTCCATCCATCTTCCCCAGTATATGGATCAATTGGGGAGATTGGCTCAGCCAAAATCATATTTATGAAACATTTTTTAGGTTCTTTCAAATATTCCTTCAGGATCGTTATATTCCCTTCTTTAATATTCTTCTCGAGCCAATCCTTAAAGATGAAACATTCTTCTATAGTTTGCTCAATAAACTTGTGGTATGGGCAATAATTTGGTTGATCTTTCTTATCGATCTCATCGGGTTTCTTTGGATCTGGTAGTCTAAACTCAGGCTTCTTCATTAGACTTCTGAACATTTTAGATACGGCTTCATCTTTGACAGAACACACCATTTTTTGTCGTTCTACCATAGATATTCTCTTATTCCCTGTTCGAGGTGATCCTTTTTGAGGTGGTCGCTGATTTGATTGGATACTCTATTTTTGAGTATGCTATGATGAAGACTGACGAGGATTTCCTGCATATATCTTCATTGGTTGCTTCCCCTTATTAACTTCTTTTCAAACACTCTGGTTGCCTTGGACTTCTTGTGTGAATCCATATGTTTGATTTCTTCTTGAAGACTGCTGACTTTACTGAGTAGCTTCTCAAAGGATTTGATGGTGAGTCCCTTGAGCATGAAAGCTACTGGCCCATGAATGCTTTTGAGTAAAATATTAATTGCTTGATGTTCCTGTAGCTGAGGTTCACACTTTATGTTAAGGTTTCTCCACCTCAAAATGCAATCCACCAAAGTCTCGTTAGGCTTTTATTTTTCCATCATGAGCTCTCCTATAGACACATGATTTTGCGCTTCGGAAAATCTTTTCACAAATAATTGTTCTAGCTTGGCAAATGTCTTAACTGATCCGTTGAATAAATCAGCATACCAATCAAAGGCGATCCCTGATAAGTTGATGATGAACTGTTGGAAGAGTAAAGCTTCGCTTTTTCTTGTGTTGCCACAACTGGCTCGAAAGTGTGTTATATGTTGTATGGGATTTCCAGTTCCATCAAACATCTTGAAGTTTGGGGAAACAAAACCCTTAGGAAAGGGTACCACATCGAATTCCTTCAGATAGGGTCTACCCTTTAAAATCAATGCACCATCCTTAGATTGGGTTAAGGCCTCTCAAACCTGCTCGACCAGTGGTTTAAATTCCTTCTCCGGCATGGCGCTTGATGGAGAATCCTTCTTTTGTAATCCTTCTTTTGTTGCTCATTGTTGCTCATCTCTGTTGGCTGAGGCAACTTCTCTTCTTTCATCTGTAATATGTATAATTTCTGGTTTGTTAACCTCTGGAGATGTGGTTAAAAATCTTAAAGAGGTTCATGTAAAAAGAGAAGAATCAAACTTTATGAAATCCTTAATTAATATAAATTAGTTAAGTGAAGAAATGCAAAATGTTTTTAACTTTAAGAAGAGGATATTAAAGTTCAAAATCATTAAAGACTATCCAGATATAGTAATCCTCAGAAAAATAAAAGAAAAATAAAAGAAAAATAATAAAAATTGGCTTCACATGAATCAACTTAAGGAAAAAGACTTGGACACATTTTCTAAAATTTTTATTTGAATGTTAACTTAATTATTAATAAAGTTTTATGAAGTTCTTTTTCATATAAATTTCCTAAGTGACTTTAATATAACAAATTGCAATTTTTCTTGAAAGAAACAGAGGATTAGAAACCTTAGACTTAATTACTGAATATCCTTACACCTTTAGTATTAACTGGAGTTGTTTTGAATTTTTCTTAAATTAAAACTATTATATTTAGAAAACTAAAATATGGAAGTCTAAAAGTTAAATTCTTTACCACAAGTCATATTTTTTATGTAGTAGAGAAGTTACTTGAGGAGAAGTAACATGTATTTTTGATACACTGAAAATATATGCATTTTTAGAACCATATTTTATACTCATTTTTGGTGATATTACACTTTAATGGAAGGTATTTTGATATTTTCTTGCATGTTGTTGATTTTTAGGGCTTAAAGCAAGAAGAAAGAAAAAAGGATGAAATTTAGAGTCAAAATTAAGTTTTTGAAGAAATGCTCAGTGTCGGCATCGCCGAGGTTAGCGCCGACGGCGTAGAACAATTTAATACTAAAGATTTTTACTCAGCGCCGACAGCGCCAAAGGCTGTGCAGATCCCGTTTCTAGAAGGTTTGATGTATTTGAACGATTATTTGAAGAGTTAATTTTTTGAAGAGTTTTTGGAGGTACCTCTTGGAGAACCGACCTTGGGCTCTATTTGGGGAAGAATTTCTTCACAAAAAGCGCTCCTCTACATTTTTCACTCCTCTACTTTCATTTTTCGCACCACATCGTTGCATTCCACTACCATATTGGAGTCAATTAATGATTTTTTTTCATAGTTTAGAGTTTTTGTGATGAGATTTAGTGTGAAACTTTCTATAAGAGTGTTGGAGAAGGAGAAAAAAGAGAGAATTCTTCTTCCCGCATTTCAGTGGAAAGACTACAAAGGATTTGCTTTGAGAAAGAGTTCTAGATAAGTTTGTTTGTTTATTTAGTGTTGTATAAACTTTATTTTATATATGAAATTTGTGTTTTATCGTATCTTTCTCATGACGTCCGAGTAATTTCCTCTATCTTTCCCCCTACTCTGAGATATGGTGAAATGAAGAGATAAAATGAATGTGCCATAATTAAAATATAAAATAAATTATGGTTAGATTTTTTCACTGCAAACTTAATTTACTTTTCAGTCTGGCTAATTGATTTGTTAAAATATGTTGTGAAACATATGATCCGGGAAATGGAGTATGAGTTCTACAACAGAGTGAGAATCACATTTGATTTCATGAAGGAGAAATTCATTCATGAAATTAAGTGCAAATAAATATGGAAATATTTTTTGTTGGGTGTAAAATTGGAGAATCTTTAGGGTGACAGACTAAAGCCTTCAAATGAAGGGAAGTGGGAGCTCTGGAGTGGGAGTCGGTATCCTCCTAGCCTAGCCACAGATTTAGGGACTAAACCTAAGATTAGCCAATAATTTTCTATGCACTGTATCAGGGTAGAGAATTAAAATTGCTCCTATTTAGCACAATCCATATTAAAAAAAATTATCTCATCTCATTTCACCAAAATTTCATTGTAGTGGGAAGGATGCTTTTTCACATAAGAAAGAAATCTTCATTATAAGAAATCTTCATTATCTAAACATAGTTCTTAGATTAGTATTTAATATTTAAAAGTCGCATTTCCATTTTTGCTAATAGTTAAGTAATTTACTTTGGTTAAAATCTCAACATTCAAAATTAGTGACAGTAATTTCGTTTGATTTTCTATAAATTTCCTATTAAAATTTATCATTGTTAACTTACACTTTCCCCGTAGGATCGGTATTTGTGGCTTAAATACAAAGTCAATTATTACTTTATAATGATAAATATACTTGCGTAGAATCCCA
>NW_018243315.1:49440-67684 GCF_001263595.1 Phalaenopsis equestris | reverse complement strand
TATATATATATTACACAACTTACTTTTCATATAAGGATCAAGTTTTTGGCGCTGTAGTGGTGTCAACTTCATAAATCCTTACATATAAAAATTCGGGATCAAAGAACCGCATAACCAAGAGAAAATTGGAGGACCATACAAAGTGGATTACAATGTGCTAGCTCATCTTAGGAAGTTGTCGACCAAATTAAGCATCTACGATGCTGTGATCCTATCAAAGGAGATGAGAGAGTCTCTGGTTACAGCCTTGCTTAACCAAGAAATTTGTTTAGCCCAGTTGGTGAACACATCCTCAGATGAAGTTTGCTCATTGAAGGAACAATCTGAGGTAACCTTCACGGATGAGATTTGTTGCTTGGTACCGCCGACCACAATTGTCCACTCTACTTCTCCATTAGCATTGGTAGATTTGTGTTGTCCAGAGTTTTAGTAGATCCTGGAGCATCACTCAACTTGATGAGTCTACGGACATTGGCCTATTTGGATACTGAAGCTCATGAAGCTCAGGCCTATTTGGATATTGAGGCTCAGGAACTTGTGGTCGATAAAATGATGCTAAGAGGATTCAACCAAAAGGGAGAGAGATTTACATTGCTTATGAAGGTTGGAATGAAGGTTGGAGAACTAGTAACGACCGCTAAGTTTCATATCATCGACGCCAAGACCTCTTTCAATGCTCTACTGGGTTGATCGTGGATTCACAAACACAACATGGTTAACATGGTTCTCTACTGGGTTGATCGTGGATTCACAAACACAACATGGTTCTGTCATCTCTACACAAGAAAATTAATTACTACAAAGAAAGACAAGAACATTGCATCAAGGGAGATCTATAACCGTTCTCAGTTCATGAAGTTGGTATTCATGAAGATGCTGCCTACTACACGCCTCTGAAGAAAACTATTTTCTCTCGCGAAATTGTCACAAATAAAAATAAAAATTCAGAAAAATCACAAAGAGGAGGCAATTCAACTCCACTTCAACGATCTTCCACCACTCTTTTGCAACAAGTTGGTGGAGGTTCTTTTAGTTCGCTCACTTGAGGTCGAGGTCAGGGACATGGAAGAGAAAAAACCAATTTAACTGTTGAACGGGCTAGGCCAACCATCAACATTGGTAATGAAGGCAGTTTTGAAGATGAAATAATGATGACAAAATAGAAGAAACCTCAGTACAAGATATCCTTAAATGATACAGAGAAAAGTGAATATGAGACGATGTGTGATCAGATAAACCACTATGTGAACACTAGGACCCTTACTCCGACTCTCCCTCAAAAGTTCAAGAGTTTAGAGGTCACAGAAGTCCATAGCGCTGGTTCAAAGCCTATCAAGTTTTATTATGCTTCTACCTCTACTGATCTTGAAAATCATGTAAACTTGGATGATGATCGTAATGAATTAATGGAATTGCATTTTGGTTACTTTTTGCCTTGTGTGCAAAAGTTAATTCAGCAGGGGCATTTGCCAAAATAAATACAGAAAGATAAACTACAACTTTTTGAAAAATTATGGAATGTTAAAAGTCGAACTCCCATCGCAAAAGAGGGTCTCAGATTTGGTACAGCCGGACCAGTCGATGATTGAGAATTTTGTATGGTTTTTACTGGTGAATCGGAAGGGGATTGCCTCAATATGGAGGATGGCTCTACTGATCAGCTCATAGAAAATGCTCCACCCGAATTTAAGGAGGAAATTAAATTAACTATTGATGAATTAAAGGAAATTAACCTCGGGACTAGATAACAACCCCGACCAACATTTATAAGTGCTCTACTCAATGATGAAGAATCTTTATAACTGATCAAATTGCTAATAGAATTCAAAGATTGCTTCGCATGGAGCTATGATGAAATGTCAGGACTGCCAACAGAGGTTGCAGTTCATAAACTTGGAGTATACAAAGATATGACCCTAGTGGAACAAGCTCCCAGAAGAATGTGCATTGAAATAGAGCAGCAAGTCATCACTGAGGTGAAAAAATTAATAGACACTAACTTTGTAAAAGAAGAGCAATACCCCACATGGTTAGCTAACATTGTCCCAGTTAAGACATTGTCACATGGTTAGCTAACATTGTCCCAGTTAAGAAGAAAAATGGACAAATCTGTGTTTGTGTCGACTTCAGGGATTTGAACAAAGCGTGTCCAAAAGCCGAATTCATGTTACTGATACCAGAAATGATGGTGGACATCGCTTCTACACATGAGATTTTCTCTTTGATGGACGGATCGTCGGGATACAACCAAATCAAGATGGCTCCCGAATATGCATCACTTACAACCTTCTGAACATCTATCAGGATTTTTTCCTACAGAGTGATAACAGTTGGATTGAAGAATGCTGGAGCAACATATCAACGTGTAATGACAAAGATTTTTAACGACCTCATTCACAATTAAGTGGAATGCTAGGTGGATGATTTGGTCATCAAGAGAAAGCGAAAAATAGACCATTTGTATGATTTGAGGATTGTGTTCGAATGGTTACAATGATATGAACTTAAAATGAATCCCTTAAAGTGCGCCTTCGGTGTTACCTTCGGGAAATTTCTTGGATTCGTTGTCCGTCATCAGGGAATCGAGATCGACTTAGATAAGATGAAAGCTATCTTGGAAATGCCTCCTCCTAAAACCTCGAAGCAACTACGTTCCTTCCAAGGGAAGTTGACATATCTGAGACGCTTTATTTATAATCTGTCAGGTAGGTGTCAGCCCTTCTCGGCATAAATTAAAAAGGATACCAAATTTTTTTGGGAAGAGAAATGCCAGCAGGCCTTTGAGGATGTTAAAAAATATTTAATGACACCTCCTGTATTGGCCGCCCCTATCCCATGAAAACCATTGATACTTTATACCGCAACCTTAGATGAATCTCTTGGAGCCATATTAGCCCAAGTCAATGGTGAGGGTAAAGAAAACACACTCTCCTACTTGAGTCACCGCCTAATACTGACAGAGATAAGGTATCCACCTATTGAGAAGCAATGTCTAGCCTTGATTTTTGCCGCCCAAAAACATAGACATTACATGCTTTCTCATAAGATTACCCTAATTTTAAAAGTCAATTTGATGCAATATTTGATGACCCGACCAACACTCTCCGAATGTCTAGCAAGATGGTCGATGATCTTATTACAGTTTGATATAACTTTTGTTCCCCTCTGTGGTATCAAGGGACAGATTTTAGCAGACTTTCTCGCTGCACACCCACTTCCAGCTGGGTCCCCTCTTCATGATGATCTACCAGATGAGCAAGTACTACAAATGGAATTCCCCAGTGCACAACGCTCGGAAATGTACTTTAACGGAGCTTCGTCAGCATAAAAGGACAAAGGATCAGACACAATTATACCAGCAAAGCAGGTATTGGATTGATCTTTATCATGCCAGATAAGGGTATGTTGAGGTTCTCATACCACCTAACAGAGCCATGTATCAAGAAAAAGCAGAATATGAAGCTTCAATCGTCGGATTAGAGTTGGCAATCTCGATAGACATAACAGATATTGTCATTGTCATCTATGGTGACTCACAACTCATCATTCAGCAAGTCACCGGACAATACAAGATTTTGAAACCAAGACTAATAGAATATCACTGATACGTAACGAAGTTGGTGGAGCAGATTCCCAATGTAACTTTCTACTGGATTCCTAGGGGAGATAATGCTCATGTTGATGCCCTAGCGAAACTCATAAAAGAATTGGCATGTCCCCCGGAGGATTCCATTGATGTCACAGTACAAGGAAGACAAGTTTTGTCTCGGATCGACCTCGAAACCATACACAAACCTAAGAAAGAAGAAGAAATGATAATTATAGTTGTGGATATCAACGAAGATTGGTGTAAGCCATTAATATAATATTTGTATACTGGAAAGCTACCAGTAGACAAGTCTGAAGCACATCACATTACAAAAAGGGCTATGTCATACGCTCTAGTAATGTCATACGCTCTAGTAGGTGAAGTAGGTGATGTCCTCCACAGGAGATCGTTCGACCAGATGTGGCTACGATGTTTAAGTAAAATAGAAGCACAAAACATTATCAAAGAAGTACATGTCAGATTGTGTGGCGCTTACCAATCAGGGTCGAAGATGAAATTGAAGATCAAAAGGCTCAGATATTATCGGCCAGCAATAGCAATGATGCCCGATTGCATGGAAATAGCCAGAAGATGTCACCAGTGTCAGGTGCATGGGGTGGTATTACACCAACCTCCAAATATGCTACACCCAACCGTTGCCTCATGGCCATTCGAGTGTTGGGGCACAGACATAATAGGTCTGATAGACCCTCCATCCTCCAATGGACAAAGATTTATACTTGCCACTATATATTATTTCTCCAAATGGGCAGAGGTAGTACTGTTACGAGAGTATACGACACAACACGTCCTTCAATTCTTCAAAAGCTAAGTCTACTGTTTTGGAGTACCGCGAAGAATAATTTTTGACAATGGGATAGCCTTTAAAAGCACCAAAATCAACAATTTCATCAAACGACACGATATAGATTAGAGATACTCTACAATTTACTATCTCAGAGCAAATGGCCTTGCTGAAGCCTTCAACAAAATGTTGGTACATATTTTAAAGAAAACTCTGAACGAAAACAAAAGAGATTGGCACAAAAAGTTATAGGAGCTTTGTGGGCTTATCGAACAACGTTCAAGACTCCCACTCAGTGCACACCTTACATGCTCATGTACAGGTCCGAGGTTGTAATACCATTAGAAGTTTAGACACCGTCTCTCAGAGTCACTGTCGCCAACCAACTTACAATGGAAGGAAGTGAAAAACTCAAACTTGAAGAATTAGAGAGTTTTGAGGGAAAACGACTTAAAGCACAACAACATTTGGAACTTTACTTGGAAAAGATGGTACAAGCTCATGACAAATTGTTCCGCCCAAGGGCATTCAAAGTTAGTGACCTTGTCCTCGTACTCAAATGGCCTATTCTTGCACACCGCAAGATAGGTGGAAAATTCGAGCCAACTTGGGAGGGACCATTTGTCGCAGAAAAGTTCTACACAGGAGGAGCCTACTAGCTAGTAGATTTCTGTGGTGAAAGACCCATGCTACCAATCAACGGATGATATCTGAAGACATACTATGCAACCTGACATTGCTTGACATTGCTTGATTTGAAATTTAAATTATTTTGGGGTTATCTATTTGGCCAAATGTCTGTGACCGGGTCCAAAATTTTATAATAAAATTAACCTCAAAATAATGAAAATTTTTGAAATTGCACATTTCAATTTTCTCTTTTAAACTTGATATTCTACTAAATTAAGCAAAATATACACTTAAACAAATGGTTTTCTCACCAACATAAAACAAAAATTTTCTTTAATAAACACTTTATTTTATTCTTGTTCACGCCAAGTTTCAGCTCACTAATATTTTTTCTATCATCTGTAGAGAAATGTCGGGCCAGAGGCTGATCTTTGCTTTTAAAGATGGTTGGAACCTCACACTCAACAAAGAAAAGGCGCCGTAGGGCAGAACTATAGACTTCAACATGGACTTTAGCCAAGTAGACATGAACTATGAGGGTCCTCTGATGGACGTGGTTAGGCGTCAGGAAAAATAAGGGCTAACCTCACTCTAAGGTTCGACACCAGAAATAGTTCCTCACTGAAGGGGAAAAATGTAATAGTACAGGAAGACCCAATGGAGTGGACCAGTCGCCTACCGTCCATGATAGCTACGTCGACCGGAGGCCTAGTCACTACCGATAATGAAAGACTTCCAGTTGCACCAGTACGGAGGACTCAGTGCAGAAACGCTAGCTGCCGAAACATATGGCTTTCCTATGTGAGGAGAGGAGACACCAGAAAGAGGCAAAGAACTTGCTCACCCCTATCCCTGAAGAGGATATCTATGATCCGGGCATGAGAGAGACCTCTTCCAGCCTGCCTACTACAGAAGATGAGTTAGGATTTATTACAGAGCCAGAAATAACACCAGCTTCAGATGTTCTTTTTATAGGTTCCCGACCTGCAACATCAAGCTACCAACACGTACGTCAGCCACAAAGGCATTCGTGGAGTGCCTGGACTGCAATGTCCTCCACCTTAGTCCTCCACCTTAATGTCCTCCACCTTAAGCGCTACAGTACTTTAGAGGAATACATATCCTCTGATGATGGATTTCAGACCGCTAATGACCCGATGGATGTAGAATCATATGTCTCGTTGTGTATAGAGCCATATATGCCGTCAGACATAGATTCATACATTCCGTTGTACATAGAGACACCACCAGCCTGGATTCCCATCGACGTTGAAATGAGGGAACATCCCCGACAGCCACCGATCATTAGTACCGTAGAATACTACAAGATGAGCAAGGTAAGCAGAAGGGACTTTGAATTCTATGAAGAAGTTCAAGGTAGGTTCATCAACATATTAGATGGATTGGAGCTATACACCAAGATCTTCTCTAAGAGCAATGAACAAAATATTCTCAACTGCATTTTTGATTTGAGAGATAGAGGTTGAGCAAGCCTACTAATGGAAAGAACCTATTTCGAGCCTAGAAATTGGATGCGAGGAAAAAGAGGATCACTATCCAGTGCGGCTACTGCTACAAATTTACCAATGATAGACAAGGAAATCCTCCTAGAATTCTCAGACACGATAAGGTGGATCCACTACCTCCCATGATAAAATGGATGATCAAAAGAATGGTCCGATGGAGCATACTGCCAGCTAACTGTATTCCTAATAGCTGTATTATCAATATATATGATGAAGGAGACTGCATACTTCCGCACATTGACAATCATGACTTTGTGAGGCCTTTTGTGAGGCTTTGTGAGGCTTTTCTGCACGGTCTCATTCATGAGCAAGAGCAACATCCTGTTTGGAAAAGAAATTGATATCATCGGCCCCGATGAGTTCAGAGGAGCCGTAGAGATTCCACTATCAGTTTGTTCAGTACTAATTCTTAAAGGAAACGGAGCAGACGTCACCAAACATTGCATTCCAGGGGTGTGACACTGCAGGGTGTTCGTGACTTTCCAGAGGATGGATGACAACAAAATGCCATATAGATTCTGACCAGACCCGAAACTAGAAGAACTACTGTCATACGAGCTATGATAGGGTTGCACCTCTAAGCACATGCAAAGAAACTCTTGTCCTGGAGCGTAGCTTAGAAGGTCGGCTCAATCAGGAGCTTGCCTCACCAAAGACAGATGCTCAGAAGATTCCTTTTTATTGCATTTTCATTACAACAGATTAGACATGCTCAACCTATGATATGTACTTGGCATGGGATATTTTTGGATGTACTTTGATGCAATCAGCATAATTGTTCTTTTTGAGGCATTGGCCTACACTCAATCTATAACATTTATTGAAGCAGATTAATGAAATTTCTTTCAGAATTTTGTCTGTTTGTTCAATTGTCCTTTTTGGTGCGATGAATAAAAGAACAAAACAATAAAAACTTAATAATAAAATTCAAATAAAACACTCTTTTGAAAATTAATCAACCCCAAAAAAAAATTAAATTTTTGAAAACATATTTTGAAAATTAAACATGATAAAAACAACAAGAAAAAAAAATAAATATGTTGAGTCAATTCTCTCCTTTTGAGGTCTCTTACTCTTTGCTCGTATAGCACGACTATCCATGTCTACATTAACTCTTCACAGCCTTGTGAAATTTCACATTCTACACAAAAGCTCACGAAATTTCACATATCTTCCTCAACAATATCAACCTTTTTACATAACACATATCTATAGGTTCAACACCACAAACTCTTTGTAAATTTCAATTATCATTTTGGAATCAGTCCTTAACTTCTAATTCCCTCCTTTCGAGGTCGGTCCCTAACTTCTGACTCTCTTTTTGAGATTATCCTTAACTTTCAATCCTCTTTTTTTGGAATCAATCCTGAATTAGTCCTTAACTTCTGATTCCTTTCCTTTCGAGGTCGGTCCCTACCTTCTGACTCACTTTGGAGATTGATCATTAACTTTCAATTCTCATTTTTTAGAAAGTTCCCTAACTTCTGATTCACTTATTTTGAGGTTGATCTCCTTTTGAGGTAACTTTCGACTCTCTTTTGAGATTGATCCTTAACTTTCAATTCTCATATTTTTGAATCAGTCCTTAACTTCTGATTCCCTCTTTTCGAGGTCGGTCCCTAACTTCTGACTCACTTTTGAGATTGATCCTTAACTTTCAATTCTCATTTTTGGAATCAGTCCTTAACTTCTGATTCCCTCATTTTGAGGTCGGTCCTTAACTTCCGATCCTCTTTTTTGAGAATGATCATTAACTTTCAATTCTCATTTTTTGGAATCAATCCGTAAATTTTGATTCTCTCCTTTTGAGATTGGTCCCTAACTTCTGATCCTTTTTTTGAGATTTATCCTTAACTTTCAATTCTCATTTTCGAAATTAGTCCTTCACTTTTGATTCCCTACTTTAGAGGTTGGTCCCTAACTTCCAAATCTCTTTTGAGATTGATCCTTAACTTTCAATTCTCATTTTTGGAATCAGTCCTTAACTTTTGATTCCCTCCTTTTGAGGTCGGTCCCTAACTTTAACTTCTGTCGGTCCCTAACTTCTGACTCTCTTTTGAGATTGATCCTTAAATTTCAATTCTCATTTTTGGAATCAGTCCTTAACTTCTGAATCCTTTTTTTTTAGATCGGTCCCTAACTTTCGATCCTCTTTTTGAGATTGATCCTTATTTTTTAATTCTCATTTTTTGAATCAATCCTTAACTTCTGATTCCTTCTTGTCGAGGTCTTCCGACTCTCTCTTGAGATTGATTTTTAACTTTCAACTCTCATTTTTGGAATCAGTCCTTAACTTCTGATTCCCTCCTTTCGAGGTTGGTACTTAACTTCTGATCCTCTTTTTGAGATTGAGCATTAACTTTCAATTCGCATTTTTTGGAATCAGTCCTTAACTTCTGATTCCTTCCTTTCGAGGTTGGTCCCCCTCTTTTTGTGATTGATCCTTAACTTTCAATTCTAATTTTGGAATCCACCCTTAACATCTGATTCCCTCCTTTTGAGATCAGTCCCTAACTTTTGATACTCTTTTGAGATTGATATCTAACATTCAATTCTCATTTTTGGAATCTGTCCTTAACTTCCGATTCTCTCATTTTGAGATCGGTCCCTAACTTCCAACCCTTTTTTTGAGATGATCCTTAAATTTCAATTCTCATTTTTTGGAATCATTCCTTAACTTCTGATTTCCTCCTTTTGAGGTCGGTTCCTAACTTTTGACTCTCTTTTGAGATTGATCCTTAACTTTCAATTTTATTTTTAGAATCAATCCTTAACTTTTGATTCCCTCCTTTTGAGGTCGGTCCCTAACTTCTAACTCTCTTTTAAGATTGATCCTTAACGTTTAATTTTCATTTTTGGAATCAGTCCTTAACTTCTGATTCCCTCATTTTAAGGTCGGTCTTTAACTTTTGACTCTCTTCTGAGATTGATATTTAAATTTTTATTCTCATTTTAGGATCAATTCTTAAATTATGGTTCCCTTCTTTTAAGGTCGGTGCCTAAATTCCAACTCTCTTTTTGGAATCGATACCTAAATTTCAAATCCCACCCCGAGGTTAGTACTTACATACGGATTCTCATCCTCTATAAATACCTGAAACTTGATAACTCAAATCAACTCTCCAGTCACCAGTGAGAGTTCCTACTTCTTGACTTCGATCAGATATTCACTTGTTAATTCCCCAGCGGAAATAAATAACATACACAATTCTATACCTCCTTCTTGGTCTATTGACTTAGAATTTTGTATTGGTTTTGTTGATCTCATCGGTCAATGCTAATACAAGCGGTGAGCTTGCCAGCACACCACACCTATTGGGGGTCCATTTGTTGACCTCACTTTTTCTTGAGGTTTAGTTTTTCCTCTTAGTAGCCTAAGGTCTATCCATATGACTTTTCTGTTGGCTATTCCTAGAAAACTAGAAAAGGAACCCTCACCATTATGAATTCTACCCTCTTCCTTGCTCAACTTGAAGTTCCACATATTGGTCCTAACCTCTAGCAATTAGTAGGTGGGGTCATTATGGGGGAGCTCAAGATGAATTCCCATAGGACTGCTTGCCCTTAGGGTTGACTCTGGGTGTTTGTCTGAAGCTAAGGCACTCACTTGCACTCACTCCCACTCACAATCACTCACATCCTTAAACCCAAATTTTCCTGACTTTGGCTTGACTTTGATCCCCTGATCCTTTGGGAAACTTATGTAGATGGTCCTCTAAACCTACTAGCCCTAGGCTGGGGTTTAACTAAGAACAGTACATAGATGACTCAAATGGGGTTTCCATTGGTCCTTAGCTCATTTATGGTTGTTAGCTCCTCAATTCTACCTAAAATATTCAACTTGACATTTTGTCCTAATATCCCCCAAATTACCTAGATACCCTTGGAGCCTTAAATTTGGTCAAAAACCTCAAATTCATCCAAAATATCCAAATTTGTTCAAAAATCATTTCAAATCTTTCTCCCAAGTTACCCAAAACTACCAAAAAATGCCAAATTTACCAAAATACCCCAAAAATTGCTAAAATTACAAAAATACCCTTGGCACCCCAAACTTTCCCAAAACCTCCAAAATCACTCCAAATGTTTTCAAAACCCATTTGTACCCTTAAATTGGACCCAATTTGACCAATTTGATCATTTTGACCAACCCCCCCAAATTGCCTTTAAAGACCCAATTTCCCCAAATTTACCTCAAATGTCCATTAGTTTGGTCCCAATTTCCCCTAAATTCAATCTTGAACTCAAATTAACCTTCCATATGATCAATTTAAACCAAATTCAAGCTCAATTGGCCCATGCTTTGAGCCCAATTTCGATCTAGGTCAAACCCCCAATTTTGGCTACATGACTTAATCTCATTAAATTGAACCTCACATCCTACTCAATTTGCTACAATTTGTGTTGAAAACTCTTCATAACAATCCTACATATCAAAATTGAACTTCAATTGGTCTTGGTCAAGCCTCAATTTCATTTAATTTTGACCTAAGCCCATAATTTTGACCTGAGTCAAAAAAACCCTAAATTTCCCCCAAATTGGCCATATCTCCAAATTTCACCAAATTGAATATCTTAGCCCCAAAATTGGCACCCAATTTATGTTGAAAACTCTTCATGACATTTCTTTTGACAATTTTCAATATTCAATTTAGAATTATCCCAAGCCTAGCCCAACCTAGACCCAAGTCTAGCCCAACATGTCCAAAGTGACCTAATTTCCTCAATTGAACTCAAAATCATTTCAATCATTCACCAAAAATCTTTATTACAATCATATAAACAATCTTGATCAATCATTTAGGCTCAAAGTCATGGCTAGCCTAACCTAAAACCAACTTTTAGCCATTTGGACCTAAACTGAACCTATACACCAAAATTGGCCTAACCACCCTAAAGTCACCAAATTTGTGACTCCACAACCACTAAGCTCCTCCTAAGGACCAGGGTAAACCACCTCAAATACACCAAAGCATTCTATGGACCAATGGATCCCCAAATTAAGGGATTCATTCCATTTTTTAGGCATTAACCACACAATCTCCTCCATCGTTGATTTTTCATAGGGAGTTAATCATCATTGCCACCCCCTGACCTTCTTGAGCCAAGAGGTGACCACTCCCTGGCTGGCCAGCCACCTTGGTGGCCAGAAAAAGGGCAAACCGAGAGCCACCACCCTTGAATCAAACCTAATCTTAACCATAGAGGCCACCTCATCCCAATGGCTCTTAAGGGCTCCTCAGCCCTCCACCTAAGCACCATTTTACACCCATGACCAGGCCTTGAGCTCCCCTCTCCGGCCATGGCTATAAACTGGTCCGTTCACGACCAAGAGAGAGGTGATGAAATTTTCTCAAGGAGACCCCTCTAAATTGCTCCCATAGCCTCTTTGAGACCTACTCAGTGCAACCCAACCACTTCCTTCCCCTAATTCCCCTTGCCAGAGTTCAATTTTTGAGCTCAAATCCTTTTCAGAGACATGATAGAACACTCCACACCTCCACAATGCAATCCAATTAAACTCACCCACACCTTCACCACAGTGAAAGAAGATAAATCCCCATCAAACCCCCCTCACAGAGAGCCTCTACACTAGACTTTGATCAACACCCAAATTCGGCCTTAATCGAATTTGGATCTAGACCTTTCACCACGACCAGAGGCTCAATCCCTAACCTCCTTGGACCTCCACAAACGTGTCGAGCACCTCTGATTGAAGCTTCCCTTCTCATAACAAAGGTATTGAACTCCCCCTCTTCCCAAGATTATTTTCATTCTCCGTTTAATTAGAGTTGATTTAATGGCATGCTTACCGTATGGATGTGTTCGTCTCACTTAGACAAGTACATATGATCAAATCCGAGGAGATTTGGTTCAGTCTAGAGGGAGACCTTAAGGTTTTAGTGTGAATGGTTTTTAGGTTAGCCTATTTAGGGATGATGACCCACAACCGTTGGATCACGCGTTTATCAAATGGAGGGCTCAGATTGCGCCTGATGGGAGCGTGGTCCATAAAGCGCGGGCTGACTCAGTTGGCAGCGCCGAATCAGAAGATGCCGCGTGGAGCTTCGAAGACGCCGAGGATGATGCGGCCCCGCGTGTTTAAGTAGAAAAATAGGGAATTGGATAATTCAGAAAATGCTTCCTACCTTCAAAATTTTATATCTTAGTGTAAAAAAATCACAAAAATAAAATAAAAATATTATAGTGCTCAGTGAACAGAGGAGAACAATGTGGAAATGGTTTGAAGTTTATTTGATGAATATTTTATTTTTAATTAATTAAATATTGATTTGAGTATTTTAACTCTCCGTGCATGTAGACATTTCACCATGGCTTGATATTTTGGCATGTTGTTGCCTCTGACATGGGGGATATTCTTTGACTTTTCCAAAGTCAGAGAAGACCTCTAGATGGAGATCCATATTTTTCAATTTTATGTCTATTGTTTGCATAAAATAATCATAATAATTAGCATGTTGCTTAGAAAAAATCTAAAGAAATTTTGGAAGGTCTATTGTGACCAGAGAACTCTTTGGAAAATATTTCATGAGCTAAGTCATCAAGAACACATTTAACTCTCACAAAACCCTAAAACACAAAGAAAATTATTTTGGGAAAAATAAACATTTAAATGACTTGATTTTGATTCTACACAATGATTTAATTTCAGAGAACTCCCCAAAAATTTTCAAAATATTTCGAGCTCATTTAATAACTCAAATTTATTTTCTAAGAAATTTTTAATAACTCAAATTTATTTTCTAAGTTAAATGACATTTTTGACATTAAAATGATTTTTAATAATTAAAATATAACTCAAAAAATCATAAGAATTAGTTTTTGGAGTTCTCTATGATCAGATAAATTTTATAAAAATAAAAATGTAAATAAAATAAAAACTTCATTTTTAAGTCTATTTTGAATATTTAAGTAATTAAAAATTAATAAAAATAAAAAAAATTAGTAAAATTCTTGGAAATATTCTAAATTTTTTCCTAAGCACTTAAGAATCATTGGAATATTCTTCCTAGTTTTCTAAGTGAGGATATTGAATTTTAAAGCTTAAAATAATTTTTAAAGGCTAAAAATGAATTTTTCTTAATCTTTCAATTAAAAAATTCTAATAATTCAAAGAAAAATAAAAAAAATGTAAAACTTATTTTCTCTGGGTTCCTTGCTATTAGAGAGATTTAATAAAAATGTAAAACTTAAATTTTCACATTTAAAATATTTTATAATTAATTAATACTCGAGAATTTAAAATAATTTAAATAATTCAAATAAAACTCAAAAATTTATGAACTTCAGGCCAAGTGTTTCTATGGTATAAGTACACCTCCAGTAAAAATTTCAAGTGATTAGACTTTGCCTTGGTCAAGTTATGGAATTTTCTTTGAAACATCCCATTCTTGCATATAAATAAATATATAAATTAAATTAAAATTTGAAAAAACATATTTTCTCCTCTGATGTCTTAAATGCCCCATGTGTAAGGTGGGATGAAAATTCTAAAGTCATTTGAATTAAATTTGTTGAATTATGAAATGATAGAGCCTTAGGGGCAAAAGTGTAATTTTAGAAATTTAGCCTTAATTAGCATTTAGGCTTAATTCAAGAAAGAGAAATGGTCAACCTTTGATCTTAATTAATATAGTTTGATGATTGAAACATAAGAGACTAATTGGTAGAAACCAATCTCACTTTTTCCAATTAAATGATAAATTTGAAATTTCCTAGACGATTAAAATTTGGGAGTCTACCAAATTAAGTGATCCTAGACTTAGAGGTATAGTTTTGTGTGTTAATAACTTACTAATTTAATACCCCTATCTAGTGTTCAAGTGACATTCAAATTTTTTGATGATGAATTATTATCACTTAAAATTTAATCTCTTTCAAAATGACTAAGACATCCACCAGGATCTTAAGGGCTTAGTAGTGACCTAAGCTAAATCAAATTTAATTAAATGAGGATTAAAAAAGTGAATGTAACTAGAAATTGAACACTACAAGCCAAAGTTAAAACCAAAATTGGCTATGTGTCTTAATAAAACTAACTTGCCCCTTTAAGGGTCTTCGCGTGTATAATTCTCAAATTGAATGATAAATGATAATCAGCGTACTGTTAGGGATAAATGAAATATCACTGTTCATTGAACACTAGAAATATTTACATGATGGATTATTAAGCAACATAATAAGTTTAAATGAGCTTGAGACTTTTCACCAGGCGGTGAGGGGAAAGCATGGACCTGTCTTTTTCTCTTGACCCGTTGGATACCTCGAAGTTCTATTATACTTGATATGTTTTGCTTAATAAAATTGTCCTTAATCAAACCAATAAGGACTCACCAAGATATAATTTAGGAACCTTATTTTTTTCCCACCTTACATGAAATGCCTTTACATGCATTTTGAGTTTCAGTTGGAGATGATGGGAAGACCATCTAGGTACGCTTTTATTGTGATTCATTTACCTGTATTTCTTATTTCGTGTATTTTTTAGTACGCTACTGTACTTACTCACTTGCATGTATAACCAAAATACGAACTTGCATGCTAAACAATGATGTCACCCTGTATGAAAACCAAAACTGCTAGGATAGCCGCAAAACCAAAACCAAAACTAAAATCAACCAAGATAAAAATCACCTCTACAACATTCAAAATATAAGACAACTCAAAATTTAATCACAAACATTACAAAACAACAACTACAACTAAATTAAGACGTTTCAATCTGATGATCGAGAATCCCATGGAGGAGATAACTTATGGTTGCTAGCAAGACTTCCAATAGTCTAAATGAAAGTATGTAACTCATTAAGTTGAGTTTAGTAAATTCATTTGGCTAATTCATTTTTAGTAAATTCATTTGGCTAAGTGAATCCAATAGAAAATAGTGGTACCGGAACGAGGGAACCATGGGATCCTAACCGCTATCGCTCGAATTAACTTTAACATGCCCCAAAAATTTTTAAAGAACTATAACCATAAGGCTACCTGCTTTGACATTTTAACTTGACACCTTAGAAAACTTAAAACTCGTCACGACAAGGAGCTTGGAGCTAGTATGGTGGGGAGCACGACCATTTTCAACAGCAAAACCTGTCTTCCCCAGCTAAACCAATTATGTCATTAGAACTAAAACAAAAAATCATAGGATTTTGAGGTTGTTTCTTTATGCAACATAAATCCTCACCTTATCTCTAGGCCTTTGCATAGAATATAAGCCCTAACTTGTCGTAGGATTCCGAGGTTGTTGCCCGTTACGACCTAAACCCTCACATCTTCCAGGCTATTTGTGTGATCGTTTCACACAAGTGTAAGTCCTAAACAAATAAAATTAGTAGGATAAAACATTCAAATAAATTTCTCCTCAAAATTGAAGTTAAACAATCAAATAGACTGGGAAGTCACTGAGGTTCTCCTCCGGATCTATGACATCCCCTAGTTCTTCCTCCTTTGGTTCTTCCTCCTTTGGTCTTCCTCCTTTGGATTCTACAATAAATGTTCCGAATTTGAGCCATTCCAATTTCACTCCTCTTTCTCCAATTTTGTTGAAAAGTCCCATCCTTTTGAACTCCTTGAAGATAATATTTCCTGATTTTTATCGAGAGTTTTCTCAGGTGACTTCTGTCATTTAAGATGTAATTAATTATAGGGGCTTGCCCTTATAAGAAGATTTTCCAAACCTAACTTAATATAAACCCTATTTAATTCTTCATATTAAATAGGGGAATTTCTCGGTAAATAAAATGGTTTCGCAGACCAAACGGATGTCATATATTTCTTGGTTTATTTGATCGAGCCTCATCCTGAAGTCTTGTGTTTATTCTTCGGGATAGATACAGGGTTTGAGGTATAGTCCTCTTTTATTTAAACTATGAAAAATATGAGATCATTTTGATTTCATATTTTTTTAAACTTTTATATATATGAAAATTAAAATGTCCTTCCGAAGCGAGCGACGGGATTCCGATTCCGGTGACCGACAGCTTCCAACTGGCAAAACCTCCAACCAAAAATAGTATCAACAATGTTCTAAAGTTTTCAAAAGGTGTTCAGGGGATGACTGATACACCTAAAATATATAGTATTTTTAGACACACTTTTATACCTATTTTTGAGATATTGCACTTTAATGGAAGATATTTGTGTGTTTTTCTTTTAGGTACAAGTAAAAAGTTGAAAAATGCTAAAAGGAATGAAAGAGGATCAAATTTGGAGCAAAAATGTGAAATTTGTGCAAAAATGTTTTGGAGCGTAAGCGCCAGATCTGACACTTAAGCGCCGGGGAAATAGAAGGCCGCGCTTAAGCGTCAAAGGCAATTATTTAGCAGTTTTCTTCATTTGGCCAAATCTTTAGAAGACATTTGAGGCACCTATTGGCTAAAGAGGGTGGTAATGACCACTATGGATGAAAATATTATTAAAAGACTTGTGAAAGGAGGCATCCCTTGGAGAATGCATCAAATTTAGACACATTTTGAAGAATTTCCAAGGAATTTCCAAGGCACCTCTTGGAGATTAATAAAAGAAGGAAGCTGAGACATTTTTGATGAGTGCTAGGGTGCTTGAAGAGGGAGAGAGTGCTGAGTCCTAAGAAGATCGTGGAGAATCTTGTGGAGAGATTCGGGTACCACAAAATTTAACTTTTTTCTTTTTATTTTTAGCTTTATTTTGAGAGTTTAGAGTGTTGTAAAAGATAAGTGATTCAAGGGAAGTTCAAGAGTTTGGAGGAGGATTTAAGATAAGTTTTTATCTTTTGTTTTGAACTACTTCTGGTTTTAATACTAAAGTGTGGTTTTATTTTCTCCATGGATTCTAAGTATTTTTCTTTATCTTTCTCCTTAAAATGATAAGTAATTAATGTGTTGGATGGAAGTTGTGGAGAGTATTAATCTTTAATGTTGGAAGAAGTTGTGGTGATTTAAATCCACTTACTTCATTCACTTCTTGATTTGGCCTATCCAGATGTTAAAATTTGTTGTGAGAACATGTAAGAACAGGGCTGGTATTGTCTCAGTCAACAATTGGAAAGAATCACACGAGGTTGTATGAATGAGAATGTAATTCATATGATTTAGTGAAAATAAATAGGGAAATAATTTATGAACGGTGTAGAGTTAGAGGAATTTAAAGTGATAGGTTAAAGCCCCCAACTTGGTTTATTGTTTTAGGTTCAGATACTAGATGTTAGCCCCCAGGTGGAGAGAATCAAGGGAACTCTAGAGTGAGTGATGGTATCTTCCCTGCCTAGCCGGTCTTCAGAATTATTCAAACTTTAAATTATCCAATGTTCTTTATAGTATCTCTAGTAAGGGTAAAAAATATTATTGCTCCTATTTGACACAGCACAATTTGCATACTTCCACAATAGAATTCTTATACATATTACTAATTCATGAAAAGGAGAAAGATATTTTCATAATATGTGTTTTTCTTTTACATAAACTCAAGTTATTTAGAAGATGTTACTGTTTTGTCAAAATACCAAAAATATGAAAAAAAAATTGAATTTTAATTACTGTCGAATTATCTATAGTATAAGTAATTTCCTTTTTAAAACAGAAGTTTGTTGTTTGTAAGTTCATATTACACATTTTGCCCATATAATCGATATTCGGGGCTTAATAAAAAAGTCCTATATTACTTTATAACAATACATATACTTACGTAGTATCCCAA
>NW_018243315.1:16320-49426 GCF_001263595.1 Phalaenopsis equestris | reverse complement strand
TATATATATATATATATATATTTTAAAGAGTTAAATTCTTATTTTCTTCAGAATCAATTTTTTGGTTCTGCTGCAAAGTAAGGAAATTTAAGTGAAAATTATAATTAAAGTCATTGTTATACTGTTGTATATAAGCAGTTATTGAGGATCAATGACCCTGAACAAGTTTAAAACCCCATGGACTATTTAAAATTCATTAGGTATTACCATGACGTTACATGAATCATTCCAATTATATTAAGAGTCTTTTAGGCTACAAATATGCTCAGTGTAATCCTGATATCTTAATTAGTCCAAGAGTAGGACAAATGATTATTCACTTAATGTCATGCTAAGAGTTATATAAGTAAGCACCTCTAAAGGCATGTTTGACTATTAGGGAATTTTAAACTCTTGTCCTTCAATTGGATTTGAGCTTGCAGTGTTCTAAGATGCTTCATTATCACCTATATTTTCTCTTCAACTGTTCCCCGGATAATATTGGATTAATCCTAATTCACCTCTGAGCTCCTTAAGGTCTAAGGGTAGATTTTTAATTTTAAAAAAGTTTGGTAAAAAGGCATTTGATCTTAAATCAAAGATTAAATTATGTTTAACCATTAATTGGGGGGTTCAAATCAGTAATTTATTGACCTCCTAATTCATACTCCTCACGCTTGGATCATCCAAGTTCTCATTTCTTCCTATACATAAAAATTCAATTAAAGTGTTGTGAATTGATTAATACCCCATTTTCCATTTGTGTTTCAATCACCTCATTAAGCTAATCGTTTTAATTTGATACCCTTCCCTCAGGTTTATCCTGAAAATTTTGATTAAATTAGGTTTGAGGTGTAAAATTCCTAAATTACAACTATACCCTTAGAGTTTTGTACTTCATAACTCTTTCATTTTGATACCAATGACCATGAAACTTTGCTGGCCTTTTACTCATAGACTAATTAAGATATTAGATGAGAAATTATTTTTTATGATTTTTTATTTTTTTATAATTATTTTAATCCTTAATTATGAATTTCAAAAGTAAATTAATTTAATTATCCAGTGTATGTTCTTTGTCCTTAGGAAAATTTTATGTTGTTGCTAAAAGTAAGAGGCCGCTTAAACCAATTTTCATGTTTTTTTGAATTTCATTTAAAGTTTAATGAATTTTTTATTTGATTTTATTAATAAATAAATATAAAATATATTTTTATTTTAAAAATGATCTTTTTTATTTTTCTTTAATCTCCCTAATTTCATTTAACTCAAAGAACTTGATTTTATATTTTTTTTTATTTTTATTTTATTTTTTCAAATTATTATAAACAAAAATTATAGGAAAATATATTTAAAAAGTCAAAATACATTTTTATGTTTTTCAAAATTTATGAAAGGACTTCAAAGTTGCTCTCTTTAACCAGGAAATATTTTGTGACATTTTGAAATATATTAATATTTTTGTGATTATTTTTAGTTTTTTTTAATTGGAAAAATACTTTAAAAAATATAATTTTTATTTTAACTTCAATTTTATTTTTTTCAAGTGCCTCTGACTTTAGCGAGTACACCAAACTTGATTTTGTATTTATTTTATTTTATATAATTATTTTAGTGGATAATTGGTGAAATAATGAGAAAATACAAATGCTAAGATCTCTCTCAATACTTAACCAAATTGCATGAGGTTAGTTCCTACACCTTCATCTAAGTGAGGTGAACATATCTACATAGCTAGGTATACATGGATTGTTTATTCTCTTCATAAAAGACCAAACAAAGGCCAAAATAGGAGCTTTTGAGATATACCTTTCTCCAAGAGACGAGACCTCAATTGGATGGGTTGAGAAGATTTGCCTTGGTCCCATGAAGCTCCAAGTGTTGTTTGCTCTGTGGTTGAGTCTAAGTATGAATTCGTCCAAATGGTGGATTAGGCTTTGTCTTAAGCTATGTTAGAGGCTTTGGGAAATGGGTATTTTAATTAGGGAAGTAGTTTTGAGGTTTGGGGAAGCTTTTGGAATGATCAATTTATAGTTTTAAGGGAGTTGATGAAATGACCAAGATTCTCTTGATTTCAATAGAGAAATTAAATTTTTGTGGTTGGTTTAAAGACTTAGGACTTAGGAATGATGGGGATGAGCTGCTTCGTGTGAGTTTAGGAAGAGTGTGGAGTGATTTTGACAGAGGGGTGGTCTATTTATAGGCCCGACCATGGTGATCAATTAGCCAAATCAAGGGGCTCTAAGGTGGCGCTTATGTGCAGGAAAGACAGGGGCTAGTGTTCAATTGAAGCTAGCCACATTGGATAGGTGAAATTTTGAGTTTGACCATGGTGGTGCCTCTCGACCTTAGGTTTTCAGGTGGCTAGGTTGGCCAGTCAGACCATGGGAGGTCATCATCTCACTGTGGGAGGCCAAGGGTGGAAATTTGTGAAGAAAATTGTGTCCAAGCATCAGTAAGGGTGTTTAATCAAAGTGGAAAGGGGTTTAGGCTTGGTTTGGGTTTGACTTAGGCTAGGTTCATGGCAATTGATTTGGCTCACTTCCCATGGTGGCTAAGGTTGATGGTGATCACCTGAATTGGTTTGGCTAAGTCCCCATCATTTGAATTTAGATTAACTTTAGGTTTAAGTGAAACATTAGACTGGTTAAGCACTTTGAGGGAATCATTAAAGAACATCCACTTTTTCCATTTAAGGCATGGTGGACTTTTCATGGCTCAATTGTGGCTTGGAGGAGAGCTCATGGCTTGCATATGGCTTGGGTATTTTCATGGAGAGGGAATTTAGAAAGAAATAGGAAATTTATGAGTTGTCATGAAGCCATTAATTTCAATCATTAATTTTAGAATTTAGCATTTGATTTTAATCAAATGGATGGAGAGAGAATTTCATGTCATGTGTGCTATAGATTTTGAAAGAGATTAAAAGTTGGGCTTAGGTAGGTGGGCCTTTTAGGATGAGTTAAGAGAAATTGAATTTGGGCTTGGATTTGGGCCTTTGAAATTGATCATGGCTTTCTTTAGAAATTAATTGTGAAGAATTTTATGAAGTCATTACTCATTGCAATGAAATTTAGGACTTAAGACATGGTGACTTTTAGGTTTAATATGAATGCTCAATTTCGGGAAATTTTGGGGAATTTGATAAATTTAGTGGAGTTTGGAGAATTTGGTGGTTGACTTTGGGCTTGAAATTTGGTGAGATTAGGTTTGAATTTGAAATTTAGTGGAGCTGGAAAGAATTTGGGGTAAATTGAGCAATTTTGGGCATTTTGAATTATTTGACAATTTTAGGGTAATTTTGAGAAAATTGGAACAATTTTGAGAAAATTTTCAAAATTTTGGCAATTTTGGTTAATTTTTGGAATTTAGGGGTATTCTGGCCATTTTGGTGATTTTGTGGTATTTTGAGGGTTTTGGTATAATTTTGGGTAGTTTGAGTTAATTTTAGATGGATGTGGGTAAATTAGGGTTATGATGAGTGGATGGGGTATAAGGCACCTTTAGGGTTTGGTGGTACTATAGGAACCCATGCTTTAAGTTTCAACAAGTTGGTCACCAAGCACGCAACCAAATGGTGAGGGTCTAAGATCACCCATGTGAGCCTTCATAAGAGAGTTCATAATTTGCTTCAAATTGTGGTGATGTATTTAATATCTATGTGAATTGTAGTGTGTATATTATAGTGTATGTGGTGTATATGAATGCGCAAGTCACAAAGGGTTTCCCTAAGGCCTTGTGATCCTATGAGAACTCGTATTTGAGTCTCCACATATTAGCCCTAGTCATCTCAACTAAGAGTTGAGGACTTGGAACCACCCATATGAGGCTTTAAAAAGAGTTAAGAAATGTCTTGAATTTCTAGGTGGGGTGGGTATCCTCACTAGTCTCCTAAGATAGTCATTAAAAAATCCCTATGGCTAGATCCCAAACTCTAAGAGAAGAATTTTGACATTACCAAAAAAGAGGTCAACAAGGCATTATTTACTGAATATGGAATTAAACATCGGATCGCCACAACATATCATCCCCAAACTAGTGGTTTAGCGAAAGTTTCTAATTATTAGATTAAGATGATCTCGACAAAAACTATCAAACCTAATAGGAAAGATTGGTTTTTGAAATTAAATGATGCATTATGGGCCTACAGAACTACATAAAAAATATCCATTAGAATGTCTCCATATAGGCTCATAGTTGATGAAGCTTGTAAGCAACAAGTAGAATTGGAACATAAAGCTTGTTGGTTGTTAAGGAGTTCAATTGTATATGCCAACTGATTGAACGAGCCAAGCCATCCGAGCCAAGAGAACTAGACAAAAATCGACCGAGCCAAAGGGAGGATAATAAGATGAATGGGTGATATAAGTGTAAGCAATCCGACAAGAAACGAGGTGAGAGCCTGAGCAATCAGTTGTCGAAAAGCCAACCCAATAGAAGAGCTAGTCCCGCAAAGCAACTTCAACCATCGTACAGAGACCCGAAGACTCCTCACTAGGGATTGAAGATAGTTAATAAGGCTGGATCAACCCACCAAACCTTACTGACTAGTCTAAGCTAACCAAGCTAACGTTGTTGATTCAAGTCATCTAAGCTTAACCTACTGTGCCAAAGGACCTCCGCATAATACCAAAAAAACTCCAATACAGATCCTCTTCAAATGGGAGTAAAAATATAATATCACTATTGTACTACCTCCTCTATAAATAGGGAGAATCCATTTCATGAAGAAACATCACTACTAACTATTGTTCACCTCTCGCTCCATATTTATGCTCTATTTATGAGTATGATTTACAGACAATTTTAGATTCAACATAAATAAACATTACATATGTGTCTCCAATTTCTCTTTCTTGCATTAATATAGTGAAAAATAATTAAATTTCTAGGTTTTAATAATTTTTATTTTAGCCACGTTTTGGAGGTGGTTGTTTTATTTTCAAATTTTATAAATTCAAGTGTATTATAATTTTTGAAAGCCAAAATAATAAAATTTTCTTATGAGGATATGGACTTTAAATGGTGCGACTTCCGTTGGTTCTTCAGAACGGATGGCCGCCTAAACATTTCCTAGTCCGAAATGCTGAATCTTCCGCTTCCATTCTTCGACATGCGCCAAGCTCGAAACCTAGATCTCGCTTTCTCTGGCATGGAATGAACCATAAGGTCATTGAAATTCATGAACACAGAGTTTCAAAATATTCTCATCTTTTATGCTGTAATATACGTATTTTTAATCTCGAAACATGGAGTTCACTTTTCAAGCTTCAAGGAACAACTCCAGTATCTTCGATCATTTCTCAAGGCTGCGTAAGCCGAGATCCGCTGGATTTTTCTCCTCTGGAGAAAACCCTAAACTAATTCAGGATCCCGAAAATGAGAGCTCTGAAGATGGAGGCGTTGGTTGCTTTGATGATAGCCGAGATCGTAAAATCCATCCCCATCCTTTGAAATATGTCCACTTTGCAGGTCCAGAAGATTCCGAAGAAGTCATTCTTTCAAAGCTTTTTGATTCCGTCTCTGCTCTCAAATCTGCTTATGTTCAGCTTCAGCAAGCTCACATCCCCTACGAGTCCCAAAAAATCCGAGCTGCATATCAGCTTGTAGAATCTGAACTACACTCGATTTCCGAACTGGAGAGTTCTTATACAGAATTTCACGGAAACAGGACAGCAGCTTTGCCATCTCTCCATGCGGAGCTTGAGGAACAAAAGAAGCTTGAACAGTTACAGAAATGTGCATCGATGGCCAAGGATTCTGATATACAAAAGCTGAGGTCAAAGATTAAGTTGGTGATTCAAAGAAATGAAGAGCTGGAAAATTTGATCAGCAAGACACATTTGCCTGATGTGGAACTGTTTCGAACCAACCAGGATTGGACGCCTCAATTGTTTTCCAAAGTCTTCATGTTGGCATCTAAATCAATTCATGATTTCACAAAGCTGCTGATTCACTTAATGAAGGCATCTGGATGGGATCTCGATCTAGCCGCTAATGCTATCTTCAACTCAATCTCCTATGCGGAAAGATCTCACAAGAAATTTGCGTTCGAGGCTTTTCTCTCCCAGAAAATGCTCACCTGCACGCTTGATGAATGCTTCAATCCGTATAACTTCGAAAAGATTATGCGCTTTGCAGACCCCTTTGAAGCTCTGATGCAAGAACCAGATTCTGGATTCGGGAGGTTTTGTCGATCCAGGTATTTAGAGGCAGTTCCTTTGAAGTTGGAGGCCTCATTCTTTGAGAATTTGGATCAGAGATCTTTCGTGCTAAGTGGTTGGCATCCAAGAACGCCGTTTTATGAAGGGTTTGTGAAAATGGCGAGAAGGGTTTGGGCTCTACAGATTATTGCACATTCCTTCATTCCAAAAGCTGAGATCTTCTTTTGCGAGAGAGGGACAAAGTTTTCTAAAAGGTATATGGAAAGTGTGGTCAACATAAGTCATCAGGTAATGCCAACTGAAGAGCTGAGATTAGATGTTGGGTTTACAGTTATGCCAGGGTTTAGTATTGGCAGCCATATCAACCGTTGCAAGGTTTATCCATGCAGGATAGGCTCTTAAGAAAAGCTATTTATATCGGTTAGAATATATATATATATAATATATATATATATAGTGATTTAGGATGTGGAAGTAGTTCTTGTAGACCTTTCCCATGTGAAAGAAAACATGAGAACTACAGAAAATTTGTAATATCAGCATTTTGATTAGTACTCTTAGCTTTTTTATATAATTAAAGTATAACACCTAGAGTTTGATGTTTACATACATAACGCTTAAATCTTTGACATCATATCAAAAATATCTTTATTACTAACTTCTTTTTAAGCGAATGACACTTTTTTTTGCATAGATTTTGATGTGACTATGAAATTAAAGTGTTACCAATGTGCATATCAAACTCTTCGTATCAAATATGTAAATACATTAGAATTGTGTGTTTAGTATGTAAATTTTCCTAGATTTTATTTATTTATTTTTTCACCTCAGTTTGTATGGATCAAGACAATATAAGCAGTAATACTCCTTAGATGAAAATGAAGGAATAGGACATCTATGTAGTATCACCTGATTGAAATACAATAAAATTTAAATGACTTTTTGAAGCTATCAAAAGTAGAGTAATAGCCCGTCTTAAACAACAAATGTAATATGTATCCTAAAGCAACAAAATCATATGTTTTGTAAAGGAGCGGTGCAATGAATAACATGAAAGCCTCATCTTGAGAAGAGCTTGAAGAAAAAGTTGTTGGATTTGGATTTCCCCAAGCATGCCACATGAACATATTTTCCGAACCTGTCAACTTGCCTTGGCTCTCCTCTGGTATCTGTCTTGCAAATCTTGCATGTCTTGTCCACCCAGCCTTCTTCCACATATTGGCCTTCAACTGTGAGTTTCAACAAGCAGTTTAACGAGTTTGCAGTAAATAGGTAAGTTTGTTCCAAGCTTTTATAAGATTTGTTTATCCATGAATTAGATTAATTGTCTGTTTAGTCAACTCGCTTAGAAGAATTTAGGATAAATGTAAATTTAAATTTAGAGTGATGAAAAAGAAATAAAACTTTCTGCTGAATATTTGCTCCACAATTTATCTTTTCCCAACAACTTCATTGCTCAGGATTCCTCTCAATCTACTTTTTCACAACGAAGATGAGCCTCTTGTAAGATGGCCCGTGTCCCCCAAGCTTAAAAAACATAATCATAACAAACAAGCTCACCATCAACATAAGATTTGAAGAAATCCTTGTACGTGCCGCCAATCTTCCTCCGAAGGGCGCCATACTAAACAGAGATACACTCCTAGTTCTTAGTAGAGTTGCAACATAAAACAACCAATCAAAGCAATAATGAAACATCAACCAATCCTTAATACCTGCTCTCGGTTCATCTTGCCTCCAGATTTGGTGGCCTCCTTCGCATCTTCAATAAGCTGGGCATCTTGAGAGGATCTGGCCTGGGAGAAATCTAGAGCCTCTGTGATGCTGCTAAACAGAGAAGGCTTGCTTATTTTCAGCTCGCCTTCCTCCCCCTTCTGCTCAGCCGTAGCCCAGATCCCTCCAGCTCTAATGGTAGCTCTGTTGCATCTAATGGCTATGGTTTTGGAGGACAAACCTATCAACGGGGGAAAGCAGTTATTGGAAGAGGAGAGAGGAAGGGCCCTCATGCCCATGCTTACCGTTCCACTACCTTGCTGCTGCCTTGAAACTGAAGAAATTATGTGTGAAGAGGAAAACCAATAAACAGCCCCAGTAATGTCTTCTCTGTGAATGTTCATAGACAAACATGGAAGGACGCAATTGTGGCACGTGGTCGCTGTGATGCCATCGTAGACGTGGCATAACCCAACCGGATAAAATTTGAATGGTTTCCAAGTAAAGCTATCTATAGATGTGGTGTTGCTTTGTTGGAGACAATGCCACAGTTTCCAACTCAGCCATAGGAAGGGTAAAGTATCAAAATAGTTCTCTAAATATTTATTTATATGGGTCAATCTAGCTCTAAAATTTTAAAAAGTGTTAAATTAATCAAAAATATGCTAAAAATGGGTTAGGCGGGCTAACATCGCTAGCGGGATGGTGTTCGTCTAGACTTGCTAGCGACGTCCTTGTGCCCACTTACAAGCCAATGATGCAGCAGGTGCCTGCATGCCAATGTTTCACACACGCACATGCTTGAGTGCCAGTGGAGCACATGCTTGTGCCTGCAATCTAGTGGATGTGCCGCCTCGTGCCGGAATGACAGTGATGAGCGTGTGCACGCCCGCATCTTGTGAGGTAATCGGTGATTTTGGGGGTTTCCTATTTTTTTAGAAGTTTTCCCCTTTTGCACTATTTTTAAAATAAAAATTATATACGAAGCTAATTAAAATGAGATTCGTTAAAAAGTTTGAATCTTTTCCTTCAAAATTTCACCCATATTTTTTTACTTGCTTGGACCTTTACATACGCCACCTTGAGGAGTATTGGAAGGCATACCTTTCCTCCCTCTAGCTTGTATTCGAAATGATGAAGCTTTAGCTTTCCCTTGTAAATTAAAAGGGTTTCCTATTTTTGTTGGGTGGATTGAACTTAAAGGAGGTGAATACCCATGATCCTACGCTGAGGCAAGAATTTTCCTTGAAAAAGGTGTTGTCTAATCTCGTCAAGCATATCTTGGAGGTGATTAAGGCTCATACTCCATGATGATGCAACTATCTTCCCTTGAAAAATGTGATGATCGACGTCATTATATATACCGAGTTTGAGGCGATCAAGGTAAGTAGACCTATGTCGAGGCAACTGTCTTTAATTGAAAAACGTGTTAACCAGGCTCATTAAACATAACGGGTTGGAGGCATCCAGGCCATTAATTCTACAATGAGATAACTTTTTTATCATAAAAAAGGTGTTTATCAATCTTATCAAAATAGATGTAGTTTGGAGGAGATCAAGTTCTCTAGTCCTCCAATGAGGCAATTGCCTTCCCTTAAAAAAAATGTTGAACAACCTCAATGAACTATCCTATTTAGAAGCGATCAAAGCTCATAGTTTTAAGATGAGGCAATTGTCTTACCTCAAAAAAGTGTCAACATGCCTCATCAGATAGACTGGGTTGCAGGCGATCGAGGCATATAGTGCTGCGTCAAGGAAAATATGCTACCTTAAAAAAGGTGTTGATTTACCTCATTTGATAGACTGTGTTGGCGGTGATCCAAACTTGTATTCTTATGAAGAGGTAACTATCTTAACTTGAAAAAGGTTTTGAATGACTATATCAAAAAAATTGGGTTTGGAGGTGATTAAGGCTCATAGTCTTATGATAAGGCAACTGTCTTCCCTTTGAAAATGAGTTGACTACCTTCATCAGGCAGATAGGGGCAGATAGGGTTTAGAGATGATCAAGACTTGAAGTCCTAGAATGATGATTATCGAACAACTGTGGACCTGAAAACAGAAAAATAGTGGAGGCTGGACTACACTGATGATGTTCAAGAATGACAATAGTTGGGTGATTGTGTTCCAATAATGGTAGTTGTCAAGTGTTATTGTCTTAACAACTGTGTCAACCCATTGATAATGGTTTAGAAGTATGGCAACATGACGATAGTGCTTTAGTATAGCTGCATCCTGACAATAGTGGTTTAGCGTGATGGTGGCCCGATAGTGGTGGTGCATCATGGCAATGGCCAAATGACATTGGTTAAGCACAATGGTGGCCCAATGTTGGTAATCCCGATGATAACGATCCAACACAATGGTGGTTTGATGATAGTGGTGACTCATTGCATGATATGTCCTTGGATATACTTAATTTCTTTTTTATTTTACACATTTTTTTTAATGAAACTGCACTTTAATGTAAGGTATTTTTCTGTTTATGATGCAGGTATAGCAGGTAGAAAAAATGGAATGAATTTGGACTGATTTGGAGGGAAATTGAACCAAATGGAGCAAAAGCGTTGATTATGGCCTAGCGCATAGAAGCCCACTTTTGGGCGCCAAGGTGTTGCAAGAACATCATGGCGCCAGGTACTTGGCGCCTAAGCTTTTTGATGCAGACAAAGAACATGGCGCTCAAGCACATATATGGTATTCTTATTGTGTGTAATATTATCTGATTGTTGTTGTATATACCTATTTGGTTAATTTGCTTGGACTGAATAAAGTTTTTTTTGGTGTTTAACATTTGTAGTGAGTAGATTTCTTATACATTTCTCTTGTGATGGATAGGTTAGATTAGTAGGGTTGCGAATGCTTTGAATTGATCTTTAATTTCATGTGATGAGTATATTTTTATACTTAATTTAGTTGTTGTAGTGGACATATAACCTGTTAAAATTTGTTGTGACCCATTAAGACTCGTTAGTGCGATGGATAAACAACATATAATACTCTCATTATGCGAGTGGCTACGAAAGATGAGTCATTAGGGCAATACAACTTAGGGAAATAGGATTTGATGGGTGTACATTAGGGATTCTAGGGTGACAGGATAGAATTCTAACCAATTTGATATGGGGTTTAATGAAATAAAGCTAGATTAGCCAAATTGAGGGCATAAATTGGAGACTTTAGAGCGACAAACAAGAAATGTAACTAATGTAATCTAGGGTTTTAGGATTTAATATTATGTTAACCAAACTTCTTTATACACTCGACAGAGGGTAAAAAAGAGGAATGCTTCTGTTGTCACGACGATATTATAATTCTTAGAATTAACACAAACAATCTACCTATGATATCTCAAGAGAAAAGTATCTTTATCAATCTTGAATTTCACCTGTTTAATTGTTATAGGCAAGTTTAATTTAGGAGTAGAAACCTAACTTTGGATTAATTATTACAAAAAACTACCTTTAGTGATTTTCCAAACTAGGACCTTAAAGTAGTATGCTAGAATTGACCTTAAGGTTGTTATTACTACAAAAGCTTCTGAAAACTTTTCTACCTTCCTTGTGGGATAGACATTCCGAACTCACTTAGAGCTCAATATTACGAAAGTGATACATGCATTTACGTAGGTACCCTCACACTTAGATCAAGAGTTTGAGTTAAATTAAATTATCATTAAAGTGTTGGTAGCTGCTGGGGTCATCAAGCTTTTCTGGTAACTTTGTCGGGAAGAGTGAAGAAAGAAAGAGTCGGTAAGAGAAACTTAAGGATATCTTTAGTTAAAATTGTAAGACTTAGATTCAGAAATAGAAGTAGCACTTAGTAATTTTAGTTACTGTGTGAATTAAAAAAAAAGAAACTAAATCCGAAAAATACCAAAAATATTTTTTGATACCTATCATATTTATTAAACCTTTAGAATTGAATCCATAGTTCATGAACTGCAGACCTTGAACCCTATGATTCAGAGTAGATAAAACTGTTAGGAGGATTAGAAAACAGAGAATACCCCAAATTTTTTTTGTAGAAATGGCAGATCATCTAGTTATTAAGGATCCAGTCAATGTTCATAATGCTAATAGACCTTTGAGGGATTATGCAAACCCTAAAGTGGATGAAATTCATTTAAATATGCAGAATCTTGCCATAGCGGACAATGCTTTTGAACTTATGCAATAATTCAGATGGTACAAAATAATCAATTTGGTGGATCTCCATCTGAAGGCCCTAACTTACACTTAGCAAGTTTCTTAGAAATATGTGCTACATTTAGATATGATGGTGTTTCTGATGATGAAATTACACTTATACTTTTTACATTTTTCCTGAGGGATAAAACTAATTTGTGGCTCAATTCATCAGCATGGGGTTCAATTAGGACATAGGGAGATTTAGCCAAAAACTTTCTAGCTAAGTATTTTCCATCTTCTAAAATCGCTAAGTTGCGGAATGATATCACTTCATTCTGTCAGCATGATGAGTAATTAATTTATAAAGCTTGGTAATTATTTAACAAACATCTTAGAAAGTGTCCACATCACACATTAATTGATTGGCTTATTATTCAAACTTTTTATAACAAATTAGTTGGATCTTCGAGAGCAATCATTGATGTTATTGTTGGAGGCTCACTAATATTAAAACCATTTAAAGAGGCTTATTCTCTCACTGAGGAGATGACCACAAAAAAATTTCACTGGCCATCTGATAGAGTCAATCCTAAGAAAGTAGTGAGTATTCATGAAAATTATGTACTTACAATCTTAACTTCTTAAGTAGCAGGGATTACAAGAAAATTGGATCATTATGGGATGAGTCAACCTCAATGACCACCAGTTATTAAGGAAAATATATTTGGTCAATTAGTTGGCCTTAATCCCTATGAACTATCCATGCAATAAAAAGTTGACAAAATAATCTTTATTCCAATTATTACAACCCACGTTGAAGGAATCATCCTAATTTCAATTGAAATAATAATTCTAGAGGCGAAAACCAATCAACAGAAAATAATGAAATTAATCCTACAAAAAATTCGAATAATAAAAAAAATTCTAATGATAGAACATCTTATCCGCCAGGATTTAATCCTAACCTACAGTTCAAGTAGAAGAAATTATCTTTAGAATAGGTTGTTTATCAGATGGGAAATTGGCTGCATAACCAGGGGACTGCTATTAAGAGCATAGAAAATTAGTTGGTATATATAACTTCTACACTTAGCTTTCATCTTCAAGGGATGATTCCTAGCAATACCGAGGTGAATCCAAAGGAGAGGAGAAATGAGCAAGTAAAGCAACAGTAAAACTTGGATTCGTCGAGTTGATGATACACTAAAATAATATATTATTTTAAGTACATACTTTATGCTTTTTTTGGTGATATTGCACTTTAAAGAATGGTATTTTCATGTTTTTATTGCAGGTATATCACTTGTAGGCATTTGGAGCAAAAATGACAAAAAGGATGAAATTTGGAGCCCAAAAAATGAATTTTGGATATTTGGCGAATGATGCGCCAGATTAGCGCATGATGCGCCGTATGACAGAGAGCTAGCGCATGATGCGCCAGAGACAAATTTTTGAGGATTAAGGCGGTTTGAGATGAATTTTGTGTGAATTTTCAAAGGAACACTTAATCTACACACACCTTGGAGTGATTCAATGCATTTAAACACTTTAGAAGGTTTTTTTATGAAGATATATGTCTCTTAGATCAAATGACATATCTTTTGAATTCAAAAGAGTTGACTTCTGGAGGAAATTTTGGCGGGAATTTTGAATTCCTTTTGAAAGGAGGTAGCCTCTAATAAAAGAAGAAGACTTCAAAGAGTTGGGAGAGAGTGGGGAGGGGACGAAATGGCAAGAAGGTGGTGGCGCGAAAGGCAGAGGAGATTTTCTTCTAGGGTGGTAAGAGGAGAGGGAAGGTGAGAGATTTATTATTCATTACACTTCCAAGAGAGAATTGGGATTGATTGTAAAGAGAAAAAGGCTTGGAGATAACTTCTAGGGATTTTCTTTGGAAGGATTGTGAGATAAGTTGTGACTTTTATTTCTTTTGTTTTGTAAATTTGTTTCTATATATGAAATTCATGTTTTGTCTTATCCTTTTCATGAATTATGAGTATTTTTCTTTATCCTTCTCCCTATTTTGAGATATGATTTTGTGAAGAATTGATTTTGTTTTCTATGGTTTTAAATGTAAATAATTTATGATGATTTGAACTTCGATCTTCATTTACCTTTTGATCTGGCCAATTGAAATGTTAAAACATGTTGAGAAACATAAAGGTCCATGATTTTTATAATAGGGGGAGAGTCACATTTGATTTCATGGGAGAGTATGTCAGCCATGGAATTGATTGCGTAGGGAAACATACTTTATTGGATGCAGAGTTGGAGATTTTAAGCTGACTGATTAAAATTCCCAATTTGGACTAGTGGATTGAAAACTAATGCAAGATTGTTAGCCCTCAAGTGAGAGAGAATTGGGAGCTCTGGAGTGAGAGTTGGTATCCTCCCAACCTAACAAAGGAATTATGACCAAACTTTAGATTAATCAATATTTTTTATAATTTTGAAAGAAGTTAAAGAATAGGATTGCTCCTATTTGGCACACTACAATTATAATATATATATATATATATAATTGATTTTAATTTCTTCACAATTTATATACTCATTGTAAAGGGAAAGGATGTTTTCTTAAATTTAAATCTTCCATCAATAAAAACTTTGTTTAGTTTTCGTACCTTTACTTTTGAAAGTTTAGTTTTAGGTTAGTTAACTTTGTTCTTTCAACTACATTTATATAGCATTCACTTTAGTAGTTAATATTTAAACTTCGCACTTTACTTTTATTTTTGAATTTTAAGTTATAAAATAATTTTAAGAATTTACTTATAGGTTTTTCCAACTTCCTAGCCCACCCTACATGAGCAATGGAATAATGGTCCCTTGATTTACGGGATTTCACCCTATTTTTGTCCTAAACTCAAATATCTTTGCCATCATGCCTTACCATTAGTGTTTAACCATCATTAAGCACCCCTAGCCTCCCTGAGCCCAGAAGTGACCTGACTCTGTTCAGCCACCACCTCACCTACTGGAAAAAGCTAGCCCAAGGGAGCCCCAAGTGGCCAAAACCCAAAATTAAACTTCCCAGAGTTGGCTAAGTCCCATTGGCCATTAGAGCCTTTCTTCCCTCCACCTCAGCAAACTTTAGCACCTAATGGCAAGCTATGAGCTCCACCAAGCAGCCATGATTATAAATTGGACTCTCCACAATTAAAGAAAAAAAATGCTAGAAACCTTAAGGAAACTCTGCCAAAATCTTACCAGAGCCTCTCCAAACCTTCCTAAGTCCAACCCGCTAGAAGCTCTTAACCACTCACAATCACTCCACAGAGCAAATCTCCCCACTGAAATTTACCCTAAAATCAGGACAGATTTCTCCATAGCTCCATAGTGAACTAAACTCTAATTAAACTTTTACACATCATCCTCTGAGTGGGAGGAGTTGATTCCCCCAAAAATCCCCATCACAGAGAGCCTCTAGCCTAGCTCTAGACTAACACCCAAAATCGTCTTTGATCAAAATCATACCTAGACATTTCACCACAACCCAGAAGTTCATCTGGAGGTTAGTTGGACCCATTCAAAGCTTCTACAACCATCTAATTGAGGCATCCCCTCTCAGACTAAGGAATTGAGCCTTAACCCTAAACCGAGCTTAAATTGATTCTCCATACGTATATATTGTATTTCATGCTAGATCAACCACATAGATAGGTTCGTCTTGAGTAGATGAAGGTGTAGGAACAAACCTGAGGTGATTTAGTTTAGTCTAGCTCAAGATCTTAATGTTTTAGTATGGACGGCTTACGGGCTAAGTCATTTGGGGACAATAAATCACAGTCGTGCGTTCACGCATGTATCGTTTGAACGGTTGAGATCGGGTTAGATGGACCCTTGGTACGTGAACCGTGTGAGGTGGCTGGAGGCATCAAATAGTGGAGCACCACGTGGAAAGCTCGAAGAGGACGAGGTTGCGCTGGCGCTGATTGGTTTAAATAGAAAATATGGATTTTTTAAATTAATTTAAATGCTAGAACTTTGAAAATTCATATATTTTCATAGAAAAATCTTAAAAATAAATTAGAAAACCCTCTTGTTCAGTGAGTAGAGGAGAATAAAGTGGACTAAAAATAAAATTTTTTTGTTGACTCTTTGATTTTTAATTAATTAAATACTCTCTATGGTATTTCAATTCATTATGACTAAGCAATTCTCAACATAGCTTGAAATTTTTAGGTTTTGTTCCTCATGACAGAGGCTATGTTCTCTGATTTTTCCAAGGTTAGAGGACATCTTTGTGCTTGTAACCCTAATTTTCAAGCTAAGATGGCTATTTGGCTTAAATTAATTACATAAATTGAAATATCCCTTGGAAAATTATGGAATAAATTTTAGTAGGTTTTTATAGTCAAAGAAGATGATGGTTTGAATAAATTGTACATTTATGTATTTAATTAAGTGTGTATATCTTGTATTACTTTATTTAAACTAAATGTTAACAAAAAATTGATGAAATCAATCGCACATTGTGTGTAAAAATTATATTAACTCACCGTAAAAATTTGAAAATTATTTGATCAAGTTTGAGCATTAAAGTTGATTTTTTAAGAAATATTATATTTTTGTATAAATATAATTTTATTAAATGAAATACACTTAGAAAATTTATGAAAAGTGATTTTTTGAGTTCCTTGTGATCAGAGGCACTTAGGAAAAAATAAAAATTATTTTTGATAAAATACTTTATTTTTAAACTATATTTTAAATTAAAAAATAATTAAAAATAATTGAAAATTTGAAAAATACAAAAAAAAATTCAAAATCTCCCTAATGGTTCTCTGATCACTTAGGACTCATTAAAATATTTTTCCTATTTTTTCTAAATTAGAAATAAATTTTTAAAGACCCAAAAATGCATTTTCCTCACTTTCTCATGAAAATAATTATAATAAATAAATTAAAAATCAAATATAAAATTTTCTTCACTGAGTTCTTCGAAATTAGAAAGGTTTAATAAAAATATAAAAAATATTTTTTTGTAAATAAAACATATTTTCTATTTTAGTAAAATCACTAAAAATCATTAAATAATTATAAAATAATAATTAAAATTTAATTCGAAGAAATCATGGAATTTTTCCTAAGTGTTTCTCTTACCTGAAGGAACCTCTAGTATTTTTTTTATAAACCAAAAACTTTATTTTGATTGATTAAATAAATTAATTTTGAAGATCTTATTTTCTAAATTAAAATAATTATTTAAATTAAACTAAAATTTTAAAACCACATCTTCTCCTATGATACTTTAATTACTCTATGGATAGGGTACTCTAAAAATTTTAAAGTCACTTGAGTTATTCTTAATGAGTTATGAGATGGAGAGCCCCAAGGGTAAAGTGGTAATTTTAGATTTTGGTGCCTTAATAAAAATTTTGGATTAACCGAAAGGAAAAATGGGTAATTTTGATCCTAAGGAATATTTTTGGATGATTGAAACATAATGGGTTAAAAGGTAGAAACAAGTTTGCCACCTTTGCATGATAAGAATAAAATTATAATTTGTTAAATTATCAAGATTTAGAAGTTAATGAAAACCAAATGATTATGAAGTGATGGGCTTAAGATAGGGAGATGATATTTCGTTTATGTTAAGTCCACAATTGATGATGATCTAATCTTTTGATCAGGATGCACACCACTTGAATTAAAATTCTAACATTTGCTAATCTTGTTCCCATTGAAATTGCTAAGGGCTTGGTAGTGATCTAGGCTTGATCTTTGAACTTGTTTGATAGGGTTTAGAAAAAGGATAACACGATTGATGATAGAAACTTCTAAGCACTGCAAGTCCATCTTTAGTGGTGGTACAAAATCTTTAGTGACCTAAACTTGCCTTAGGGGCATTCATCCACATAACACTTAAGTGAAATATTAACTGACTAACTAGGGATTGTGTTCTCGAGATGATTAAAATGTCAAGATTCACCGAGTAGTGAGGTAATTTTAATTTAACTTGGGATGATTAATAGAAAAATATGATAAGTTCAAAATGAACTCAAATGTTTCAAGAGATCTTTAAAGCAGTTAAGAGTCATTCCCCAAATACTTTGAAATCTCTTGGATATTTTGAAGAACAATTTGAACTTACTATATTTTGTTTTAAGATCATCCACTAAGATGTTTTGGGACTCAATAAGTCGTAGTTCAAGGTCTGTTAGATACACCTTTGATTGTTCTTACTTATGCAAAATTATATATACATGTTGTGAAAACTGACTTTTCAATAAGAATGTCGAGAAGATGAGAGGTACGCTTTTACAGTGTTATTTAATTTATGTCATTTTACTTTCTGCAATTTACATTTGCTTCCAAATATCATAATTGCTTGGGTGTGCACCTTACTTTACTTACAAAATCAAAACCATTTTAAAAAAATAATCAACATTTTCAAAAATCTAAAATAGTTGTTTTAAAGGTAACCATAAATCCTTTGAAATTTCACTAAACATAAAACGTCCTTTTGAATTTACGGGAGTCCCTCAAAGGAGGTAACCCACATTTTCTAACAAGATCTCCTCGATTTAAATGAGTTCTACAACTCGTTTAAGCTAAGTAAATTCAAAAGAAAATAGTGATACTGAAACAAGGGAACCATATGATTGAACATTAAACTTGTCAATTAAACCTTTAAACCTTAAACTTTAGGACTACCACTTCGCCAAGGAGCTCGAAGCTAACTTCATGGGATCAATCTGCAATAGCATGAGGATCTACAATATTATATATTTCCTTTGAATTAAACAACAAGACATAGGACTTCGATTGTCTGCCTAGTGCTACAAAAATTCTCAACTTTTTCTTTAGGCCTTTGTTTGGTTCTGCTATACAATTTAAGCACTAACCTATTATAGGATTCTGAGGTTGTCATTTGTCATGACCTAAATCCTCACACCTCTCAAGATGTTTGTGTGAGTGTCTCGCATAAATGTAAGCACTAATTAATAAAATTGGCAGAATGAAACACTTAATTCCTTCTCGAAATGGAAGCCGAACCATAGGATAGCTTGGGAAGTCACCAAAGTTCTCCTTAGGATCCATGACATCCCCTAGTTCTTCTTCCTTTGGATTTCAAAACAAATGTTCCAAATTTAAGCTATTCCCTTTTCACACCTTTTTGCCCGATCTTTCGAAAAGTCCTATTCCTTTGAATTCTTGAATACAATATTCCTTGATTTTTATTGAGAGTTTTCTTAGGTGACTTTGACTATCTAAGATGTAATTAACTATAGGGGTTTGCCAAACTTTTAAGAACCCAGATTAATATAAATCCTATTTAATTTTTTTTGTATTAAATAGGGAAAATTGTCGATCAACATAAAAATGATTTTTCGTAGACTTAAACGAATATCATAAATTCTTTAGTTTATTTAATCGAGTCAACACCAGTAAGTAGTGTATCTATTCTTCGTGATGGATGCGTTGCTTATTGTATTAGACTCGTTTATTTAAACTAATAAGCATATGAGATCGGCGTACATAACTGAAGTCTTGGTCTCTTCTTTTTGATATCTAGCTTACTACATAACTGCTGTTATCCACTTTCTATTTTTTGTTAGTTCTTTGGGTTTCTTGGTTATAAAGTATCTTATGTATGTATGTATATATATATATATATGTATATATATAAATTAAATCAAACCGGGCATCGGGATATCCATTCCGGCAACTAACAACATCCAATTTGGCGACCGACAGATTTACACTTTTAAAAGGATTGAGACTCTATTAAAACTTATTCTCAAACTAATACTACAATTTTCAAGTAAATGATAGTTATAATTTTTTGTGAAATTCAAAACTATTTAAGAGATATCAAGACATTCTAATCCTCACTTAGAAGTAAGGATTAAAAAGATCCTGAATCAAAAAAGGGGGTGAGGAGTGATATGCATTTAATGATTATTTTTTAGTTATATTGCATTTTAAAGAAAGGTATTTTTTGTGTTTTGATTAAATGTACCATAGGTTATGCAATTGAAACAAATGGAGCAAAAATAGAGCAAATTACGGTCAATGAAGCTCAAAAGAAAAATTGGCCTGGCGCCTAAGCACTTGGTGGTTATCATCTGCTTCCAGAAGGCTGGTGCCTAGGCCACAGTTGGGTGCTTAGGTGTGAGAATCGATGTTTTTTTTATAAATGCAATGTATTTGGAAGAATTTTGATATCACTCTTGGGGATTTCAAGGGTTATATTAAAAAGAGAGATTTTTAAGTGTTAGAATCTCTTGGTTTGTGTGTGTTGGTGTCTCTTGGGGTGTTTGTGCGTGTGTGTTTGGTGTAATCCTAGAGGGTGAAGAGAGAGTGAGGCTTGGTTTCTATTGTGTAGGAATTATCTTTTGGAGTCTTGGTGACTCTTGGGACTTTGGAAAGTAGTGTAAGGGATTACTATTTTCTATACAAAGAGGGTGTGAATCTTCTGTAAAGATAAATCTTGGACTCTTATTTTGTTTTCTTTAAATTATTGTAATATATTTGTGTGATTTCAATGTCATTGGCAATAAGGAATCTATGTGTCTTCTCCATACCTAGTGAGTAGCTTTTCTTACTCTTTTCTCTTGTAATGAAGTAATGGCATGTGTAGGAAAATTTGTTTTATGATAAAATAATTTTAATTTCTATGTGATGTGTAATATCTCTGTTTCTTCATTAACATAACGTACTGGCCATATATTATGTTAAAATCTTGTTGTAATTTGCGTCTAAGACTTAGAAGAGCGATGACTTCACAACTTAGATGCACTCACATTGTCTAGTTGGCTATGGTGAAGTAGTTCAGGCGACGATGCAACTTTGAAGGGAAATATACTTCATGATCTGTTTCTATTAGGAGCTTCTTGGTGATAATTGATATAAGTGAATGGGTTCCTTACCATGAATTGTAAAGCTTTTAGCCACTTCTGCATCTATGCTAGTTGTGTAAACCTAATAGAATACTAAGCATACCTATACACTCTGAAAAGGGTAGGTAGACATGTTTCTTATTGGCAAAAAAATTATTACATAATTCTATCAATTCTTCTACTAATATCTCTATATTCATTACAAGAGGGAATGGATTTTGATTATAAAAGAACTTTCCAAAATTTAACCAGCCTCTGTAGATTAGGTTTTTATTTAATTTAGTTAACTTTAATTTTAGAGTAAAGTATTGAATTTGGGAAAATCAAACCTTTCAAAAATTTTTGGCTATGAGGAATTAATTTAGACTAGAGCTTTTACAGAAGTCGTTACAAATTGACATATTTCCCTGTGGGATTGATAGTTTTTGAAATAAAGCCCTATATTACTTGAATGATACGTGTACTTGCGTGAAACTCCTAGTGTGTAAACTATATATCAAATTATAAACTCTTTATCATATCCATTTTGCACACTAGCTGCCAAAAGAAGCTGGGTCAAGTGTTTTGCCAAGAAACTAAAGAATTGTGTAATTGCGGGCCGGTCAAGTTTTCGACACCATTACTAGGGAAGCGATGGAGCTTTTGACATTGAAATTTTAGTTGAACTGTAGACTTAATTTAAGAAAATTGTTGTGTTTTTACATGTAGAAGTGCTTGTTTGTGTGTTAAAAATATTTTAAGTATTTTTGAGTGTTTTGTTAATTTTATTTTCTAAACTTTAATTTAGTATGCGTAGTTCATGATCTAAAGGTTCAGTACTTTGCAATTCTATGTTTGAACGAATTACAAGAAAAATTTAAAAAATAAAAAGAACGTCACAATTTAAAAGAAATGATGAACACATCACGTAACAACTTATATAATCAAATAGTTGAAAATGATCATCATCACGTATAAAGACATCTAAGTGATTATGCAAAATGTATAGCAGATAAAATTCACCTTGGCATACAAACCCTTGTTGTAGCGACTAACTCATTTGAGCTGAAATTTGTTATAATAGAAATGGTACAGAACAACCAGTTTGGGGGAACTCCATCTGAAAATCCAAACTTATATCTAACTAGTTTTTTAGAATTATGTGCTGCATTTAAGTATGACAGTGTCTTAAATGATGCTGTCAGACATGAACTTTTCCCTTTTCCTCAAGGGATAAAGCTAATATGTGGTTAAACTCATTATCACCTAGCTCTATTAGAACTTGGAGAGAATTAGCTCAGAAATTGCTAACTAAGTGCTTTCTGCCTTCAAAAATTACTAAACATAAAAATAATATCATTTTATTTACACAGTATGAAGGTGAGCCAATATTCAAAGCTTGGGAACAATTTAAAGAACTCCTTAGGAAGTGTCCACATAACGCTTTACCAGACTGGTTGATTATTAAAATATTTTATAAAAGATTAGTAGGATCCCTTAGATCTATCATCGACGCCGCCACTGGTGATTCGTTAATGTCAAAACCATTTAATAATGCATATTCTTTAATTGAAGAGATGACCATGAACAATTTTCAATGGCTCTCTAAAAGGGTAAACTCTAAGAAAGTAGTTAGTATTCATGGTACTAATGTGATCTCTATTTTGACTTCACAAGTTGCCTCAATTTATAGGAAGTTAGACCGAATTTGAATGAACTAACCTCAAACATCTCATGTGAGTGAGGAAAACTCATTGGGACAAATGATTGATTCTCAATCACCTTCATATGAGACTTTAAATGTAGTTAATAAAAGAACTAATAAGCCATATTCTAACTATTATAACCCAGGTTGGATGAACCGCCCTAACTTTAACTAGAATAATAAATTTGGCTGTGGAAACCAACGTTGGGGAAATAATCAAGCTAACCCTATAGGAAACAGAAATAATCAGGGTAGTACTAACTATAAACTTTCTTATCCCCCTGGACTTAATAATAACCAACAATTTAAGGAGAAGAAGTTATCTATGAAAGAAGTGGTGTTACAGATGGGGAATCGATTGTAAAGTCAAAATGCTGCAATTAGAAATATAGAGAATCAACTAAGACAAATTGTTAACTCCCTTAGAAATAGGCCTCAGGGAACTCTTCCTATCAATACTGAGAAAATCCTTAAAGAGACTAATAAAGAGCATAATAAAGTTATCCAACTCGGGAGTGGAAGGGAATTAAATGTTGGAATTTAAAAAGAGACTAAAGTTGAAGAGATCGAGGAAACTGAAAAACATGAATAAAGTGTTCCTAAGGATATGGAAAAACCTATCTCCTGACTAGGATCAATTTAGAGAAAATGCCATCTTCATTTCCTTAGAGACTTAGATAGCAGAAGTTGGATCAGCAATTTTTAAAGTTCTTGGAAATATTTAAGAAGCTTACAATTAACATTTCTTTTGCTGAAGTAGTGGAGAAAATGCCCAGTGATGTTAAGTTTATGAAAGATATCTTAAATAACAAAATGAAGTTTGGAGATCACGAGACAATTGCACTTAGTGCGGAGTGCAACGTAAAAATTCAAAAAAAAAAACTTCCTAAAAAACTTAAAGATCCTGATAGATTTACTATTCCATGTGTGATAAGTGAAAATTATGTGGAAAAGCTCTATGGGATTAGGAGCTAGCATTAAGCTCATGCCCTTATCGATATTTAGAAGGTTAGGCTTAGAAGAGACTTCTCCCACAGCTGTAACCCTTTTGTTAGCTAATCAATCGATCACATATCCAAAATGAGTTATAGAAGAAGTGCTAGTTAAGGTGGATAAATTTATCTTCCCTGTGGATTTCAATATTTTAGATATTGAGGGAGATAGAGAAATACCTATCATTTTAGTGAAACCTTTCCTTATTACTGTACAAGCTATGATAGATGTATGACCCGACCTGCAATTATGCAATTAATTAAATTCAGAAATATGGCCAAAAGCTTGACCCAATTTATATTTAGCTTCTGGTGTGCAAAATTAAATATTATATGAATATGATAAAAATGTTTTACACACTAGGGGTACTACAAAGGTATACATATTGTTTCAAGTAATATAGGATTTTTTTTGAAAACCGCAGTATCGAATCCACAGAGAGAGCCAAAAAATCTTATAAAATTGACTTCAATAAAACCTACTTTTAATTATAAAAAACTTATATAGGAAATTATAGCAAGTTTTTTGTGGAATATCTAATCTTATAATATTAAAGGAATGTTAATATGCTAAGCAAATGCAAAATGTGTCAAATAGGAGCAATTATATTCTTTACCCTGTGTCAAGTTCATAAAGAACATTGGCTAATCCAGATTTTGGTCGCTAAAACAGTGGTTAGGCTGGAAAGATACTAGCTCTCACTCGAGATTTCAGACTTCTCCTCACAAGATGACTAACATCTCGCTTTAGTTTCCAAACATGTGGACAAAATTGTGGATTTTAGCCCGTCAATCTAAAATCTCCAATTACACACCCATCAAAACTTATTTCCCAATTTATTTGCACTTAACCTCAACGACTACATTCTCAACTGTGAGGCTAAATGTGATTCTTACTATGTTGGAACATAACCCATTTCGGGTCATTAAGTTATACAATAAATTTTAGCAAATCAATTGGGCAGATTGACATTTACTAGAACTAAATGAAAATATGACACTAAATAGGACACAGTGGAAAAAAAGGATTCATGTAGTCGACCCCACGTAGTGGGATTAAGGCGTTGTTGTTGTTGTTGTTGAATTAGCCATATTGATAAATAAATGAAGGATAGAGTTTGAATCATCACAATTTTATGGAATTTTGAAACCACTTCTACTAAACTTCATTCATACACATAATTATTCCTCATTACAGGGAGAAATAAAAAGGAAACTACTCAGATCTCATGAGGAAGAACCAACAACACATAGATTTATAGATAAATAAAAGTTTACAAGATAAGACAAAGTAAAATAAATAAATTACACAATTTATCTAGAACCCTTTCCAAAGATCCTTCAAGTTTTTTGAATAACTCACTCTCCTTACAATTAACTCCAAACTTACTTGAAATCTGTGGTGAAGAAGATATCTCTCACTTCTCCTCATATCCTCCAAATCCAAAGCAAGCCACCAAGTCTTTCTCCTCTTTGGGAAGAATCCACTTTTCTATAGAAAAAGTCCCTTTTCCTTCTCCAAATATCTCTCCTTTGAATCACCAGAAGTCTCTTTAAATAGAGCTCTCAAAATCCCCAAGAGTTTATCCATGCACCTCATCAAAATTCATCCAAATTCAATGAATCTTCTAGATAACCATCTCCGACGCCTAGGCGCCAGGCTCTCTGTTGGCTGTCACAAAATCAACATTAGCCTTCTTGCTCAAGTTGACTCTAATTTTCTCAATTGTTGTTTCATTTCCTCCATTTACTCTATTTAGTGTACAAAAAACCAAAAACATAAAAAATACCTTTCATTAAGGCACAATATCATTAAAAATAGACATTAAAAATAGGCACAATATCATTAAAAATAGACATTAAATGTACAAATAAAAGCAACATATTTTAGGCATGTCAAAATCCCTCAAACTTAATTGTTACTTGTCCTCAAGTAACTTATTTCTTCTGAAACATATATTAAAATGTTTTAATATGTGGTAGTGGGTTTCATTAAAGACCTCTATAGTTTTGTCATATAAATGTGGTAGTCATGACTTTAAGAAAATCTTAATAATTCAGGTTAGAAATAAGATGTAAGATCATTTTGTAATCAAGTCTAGGAATTTTAATTCTTCTATTCATTTCAAAAATTAATTATAGTTTAAAAATCATTGGAGTCTCAGAAGAATAACAAATGAAATTTGAGAGAACTCTACTAGTAAAGATAAACTAATATTGTAGAAAATAAAAGCTCAAAAATGTAATTAAGTCTCTTTCTTTAAAATGATTCAAGTGAGTTTAATTTTTAATTAGGCATCCCCTCAAGCTTCTCATCACTTTCACATATACTTTTCTTTTCTTTTTTCTTATTTTTTCCTTTTCTTTTCTTTTTTTACTTTCAAGATCATTTCAGTCATTTCTTTTCTTTTCTTTAGTTAGGATTACTATATGTGGATCAACCTTTAACAATTTTGAACTTCACTATCCTCCTCTTAAATTTAAAAACTCATCACATTTCTTTACTTTGATAATTTGCATTAGTTTTCCAAAATAATTTTTCATAGAGTCTTGATTCTTTAAAGTATAGATCTAAGATCCTCAGTATTTCAAAAGACAAATTCGTTTATACTTTAAATAATAAAACTATATTCTTATCCTCTTTTACTTAATATATTAATTCTTAGAACTAAATGTTATCACCAAAACATTACTTAAGTCTTACCACAATCTATAGAAGAAAAAAAGATTGTTCTCTAAAAATAACACCACATACCTCATATTACTTTAAAAAGATATTTTCTTTGAATATAGTTTCTTAAGGACAAATAAAATTATATTTTTCAAAAGTTTTTTCTCCCTCCCCTAAACTTAAATTTTTCTTACTAGATTAAAAAAGTTATAACTGAAAAGATAAAATCAAGAAGAAAATTTAAAAATGATTTTTGTAGAAAAAAGGTTTTAATATGAAAATATGGAAGTGCATGAAGCAGGTATACAATAGCAGTAGAGGCTAATTAGCATGTATATAACAAAAATAAATTGCTAAGTACAAAATATTTTCTAAACATTACAACATGTACAATAATAGCAGTATAGTAAAATAATCAGTAGTGCAATAAGTCAGAAAACTAGCAACAAACAGTAATAAACCCAAATTACAACAAGTTCACAGCAACAATTTATACACTAAAGAGTTTGAGACATCTAAAAATATATATAAATACAACAAAATAAACAATAAACAACACAAAAACACTAATCATCTTCTTTTGTCTCCTCATCAGTCTCCTCCTCCATATAGTCCTCTGGGTGATAATCTAAAAATGGAGGACTAGGTGGAAACTGGACATTATGTTCTCCTTGCAAAAAACTCACTACAGATGGATTGAAACTCGTATCATAGTCGTACTTGAGTTTCAAGTATCCTTTGACATGATAAATATTATTATCAAGATCAATCTCTTTGCCTTAGAGATATGCTTTTTCATTTGTCAAAGCCTGATAATCACTACGAAGATCTTCTAGAGTGGCAAAAGATTAAGCAGCAATACGAGAAGTAGATGGTCTGGAGATAAAGGTTGAAGGAATATCTGAACCTCCTCTCCTAGACCTCATTCCAGAATGCAACTCATATAATTGAACATTGGTTCTACTAATTGGTTTAAGAGGTTGCACCTGTTCTTCCCAACTCTCATATCTTGTTGCTGATTGCCTACATAAAGTAAAAATCAGGGCAAAGAAACCTAATCCTTCGGTAGACTCACCTCTAGAAGAAATATTCTGATAAATCATAGATCCAATATTTATATTCTTCATCTATTTAATGTAGAAATTCAAACATGCTCTCTTTTTGGTCACCTCACTAAGATGATTAGTAGGAAGAAGTCGTGCTAAAAGAAATAGTGTCATGCCTTGGAGGGTGCATTTAAAATTGAGGCCAAGATGTTTACCTTATGATTGTTACTAATTCCAAACGCTTCTTCCATCAGTTAGAAATGTTATCACCTCGTCCAACTGGGATTCAAAAATACTCACAGTTCATAACATTTAGTAACTGGAATAGAGCATTGATGCTCTCAAAAGTAACTTCCACTCTTCTTCCTCGAACACAAACTTCTTCATCAGAAGCTTCAAAGAAATTGGTGTAAAATTCTCTGACAATAGAAATTACTAATGCTATGGTTAAGTAACAAAAACTATCCCGGTGCTGGACTATAATTAAGCTTTCAACCGCTCATACAGAATTGAGAAAAGCCCTCTCCCGAATCAACTTTCTACTCTCAAGGAAATCATTGTATCTAAATTGTGCTTTCATATTGGAAAATTTCTTCGAATTGAACTCAAATCTTCCTTTTCCTTGCTTAGTTTTAGGAGCTATAATCTATAAAAATTTTAAAAAAATTCCACATAAATTCCAAACAATAATCTTAAACTCCCAGCAACATTTTGCTAAGGTAAGAAACTTGTTACCATGGATTCATCATTTATTTCTTCCAAAAATCCGAAATGGGGAACATGAGCAATGTGAGAAGAATCCATGGTAAAAATAAAATTTTTGCATTAAAGTGGAAGGGTGTGAAGTTTGATCCATATAAGAACTTCCTCCATGCGGTGCATAAAGATTGATGTTGTCACACCTCAAGATAGAATGTTAAGCCTTACTTAAATTAGGCTTAACTAACCTCAAACACTAACTAGGTCTCACTCTAATTAGACCTAATTAAACCCTTTAAGCCTGACTTACATTATTCTTAATTAACCTTTATTAGCTCTAACCCTAATTATACCTAATTAAACCCTTTAAGCCTTACTTACATTAGGCTTAAATAATCACAAACCCTAAATAAGTCTAACCCTAATTAGCCTAATTAAAAACTTTAAGCCTTACTTATAGTAGGCTTAAATAATCCCAAACCCTAAATAAGTCTAACCCTAATTAGCCTAATTAAAAACTTTAAGCCTTACTTATAGTAGGCTTTATTAATCTTAAGCCTTAATTAGGTCTAACCCTAATTAGACTTAATTAAATCCTTTATGCCATACTTACATTAGGCTTAATTAACCTTTAAACCCTAATTAGGTCTAACTCTAATAAGACTTAATTAAACCTCTAAGCCTTACCCAAATTATGCTTAATTAACCCCAGAACCCTAATTAAGTCTAAACCACATTAGACTTAGTTAATCTCGTAAAGCCTACTTAAGTTAGGCTTAAGTAACCTCAAACCCTAATTAATGCTAAAATATATTAGGCTTAATTAATCTCCTAAGCCTTATTTAAATTAGGCTTAAGTAACCTTAAACCCTAGTTAAGTATAAGCCATATTAAACTTAATTAATCTCTTAAGCTTTTTTTAAAATTAAGCTTGCATAATCTTAAACCATAATTAAGTCAAATTCACATTAAACTTATTAGGTTTAATCTAGCCTTTAATCAAATTAAGCTTAAACCAACCTTAAGCCTTAAACAAATTAGACTTATCCCTAATCCTTAAACTTAACCCCTTTACCCCAAACTAAAGCTAATTTAACCTTAACCTAAACCTTAGGTTCAACCCAAAATAAACCTAAGTGGCCCTAAACCTTTGGGTCAATCCAAATTGAACCTAAGTGACTCTAAACGTTTGGGTCAATCCAAATTGAACATAAGTGACTCTAAACCTTTAGTTTAACCGAAATTGAATCTAAGTGACCCTACATCATAGGTCCAACCCAAATTGAACTTTAAAGCTAACCTAATTTAGTAACTTAAGTTATTTGGAAACTTATGCTAGTCTAGTTCAACTTGGCATGAATTAATCTAAAACAAAAAAAGACGTAAAATTCACCTTAAAAGGCAATAAAACTTAGAATTGAACCCTAAAAAGAAACTTGGTTTGAGAAGATATTTTGGAGGAGGTAACCCATGGTTGCTAACAAAATATCTTTCACTAACTTGTGACTAATCAAAATGCAAATATAATGATCTGGGATGACGAAACAATGGGATCCTGATCGGGTCATCTTAAACCAAAATAAAACTAAATAACAAAACAAAAAAAACTTAATCTGCTAATAAATTGTAAACAACTTAAAATTTTCTAATCCTTAAAATTAAAAAAAAAAACACTAATACTTAATTGAACCCCTAATGAACAAAGATCACTCAATGTAACTTCAACCCCAGTGTTCAGATCTATGTAGATCTCTTAAAGGACACAATCTGTGGTTACTGACAAGAATCTTCTAGTCTTGGTTTAACTACCTTTCAAACTAAGTAGATCTAAAAACCCTGACAACCTCGAGACGATGGAGCCATAGATATCTTGACCACGATGTTTAAACATTATAAATTCAACCAACTAAATCAATAATTTAAAATATAATTTCATGCTAACTTTATTTTGCAAGATTGTTGAAGATACAAAGCAAGTTGCGCTTTACATTTACTTTATATGTTATAAGGGTGTGCTAACTCTATTTTTTAGGGCCGACACTTGAATGATGGATCTCAAGACAAACAACCAAACAAAATGACAAAAACAAAACAAAGAAAATGACAAAAATAAAATAAATAAAAGCTTTTAGGGTGGTACCAGATTCTTAGAAATATATTAACCCTAGGACTTAACATTGACATTTCTCTCTTTGACCATGACAATCAAAAAATTTTTGAGAACAAATTTTAACATTGATTGGGAGTTTTCTTCAGCAATTTTGACTGCTTGAGATGTAATTAACTATAGAAGTTTGCTCTTATAAGAGACTAAGAAACACATAATAGGTGTTACACCTAAATATCTGGTTATGGGATTTTCATGTGATTTCTTTGTAAGAATATCTTAGGAGTCAAATACTTCAAAGTTCTCTCTACATTTTTTACCATAATGAAGTTCTCCCAACATTTTCTTTTTGTATGTTTTCTATTTTCATTTAACATTTTCCTTCTTCTCCAAGTTTCTTAATATCTTAAGGGCATTCATGTGATATAAGAGAATATGTTATCTGGGGAATAGGGCAACAAAATAGATAAACAGAGTGGTGACTCCTCCCCAACAATAACGCCAACAAACCAATAAGATCTCGACAATCCTGAAGAATTGGCGGCAGTGGCAGCGGCGGTCTGGCAGTGATACTTCTTCTAGGTTGTACAACAACATTCCTGGAGCATAATTGTAGGAAATCCTAAAAAAATTCCCTAGCTCAAATAAACATATTTGGTTTTTAAAGTTGTAGTGTTACTTGACGACAAGTAATGTTTAAGTTTGGAGGAATTTGATATGTCCTTGGATATACTTAATTTCTTCTTTATTTTACACATGCTTTTGAATGAAACTGCAATTGAATGAAATGTATTATTATTTTTATGATGCATGTATAACAAATAGGAGCATGGAACCAATTTGGACTGAATCGAACCGAAATGGGACCAAATGGAGCAAAGGAGTTGATTATTGTCTGATGCCTAGCTGCCCACTTTTGGGCGCTAAGGTGTTGCAAGAACATATTGGTGCCTAGGCACCCAAGCTTTTTGATGAAAACAAAGAGCATGACGCTCAGGCATCGTAGACTGGGTGCCTGGGTGTTGCAGTTCAGATGGTTACTTTTTGGCAATTATTTTACGGTTGTTGATGATTCAGACAGAAAGTATGAAGAAGATTTAAAAAAGATTTGGTGGCAAAGAAAAGGAGAGAGGCTGGTTAGAAGACGTTTGAGAGGGTTTTGAAGAGGAGCGATCGAAGTCCTAGAATTATTCCAAGAGAGTATGTAGAAGTAGGAGCCCTTCTTCTAGAGAGATTAAAGACGAAAATTTGAGAGAATGTGTAAGGGTTTTATGAGAGAACATTGGGAAGCACTATGGAAAATATTATATGTTGGAATTTTCTTGGGCAAAATTTAAGTATAGAGTGTAATCTTATTTTATTATTGTTGTGAACACATATTTGGTAAATTTTCTTGGATTGAATGAAGTTTTCTTTGGTGTTTAACATGTGTAGTGAGTAGATTTATTATACTTTCTCTAGTGATGGATAGGTTAGATTAGTAGGGTTTTGAATGCTTTGAATTGATCTTTAATTTCATGTGATGAGTATATCTCTATACTTAAATTTACTTGTTATACTGGTCATATAACTTGTTAAAATTTGTTTTGACCCTTTAAGACTCGACAGAGCTATGGCAAAACAACATAGAATACTCTCATTGTGCAAATTAATATGAAAGATTAGTCATTGGGGACATGCAACTTAGAGAAATAGGCTTTGATGGTTGTGAATTAGGGACTCTATGGTGACATGCTAGAATCCTAACTAATTTGATCTAACGTTTAATGAATTAAAGCAAGATTAGCTAAATTGACGGCATAAATTGAGGACTCTAGGGTGACAGACTAGAATTATAACCAATGTAATCTAAGATTTAAGGAATTAATACCATGTTAACCAAAATTCTTTATCACTAGACATAGGGTAAGGAAGAGGAATGCTCATGTTGTCACTACCATATTACAATTCTTAGATTTAACACCTAAAATCTACCTAGGATATCTCAAGAGAAAAGTAACTTTATCAATCTTGAATTTCACTTATTTAATTGATTTAGAAAGTTTATTTTAGGAGTAGAAATGTAACATAGGTTTAGATATTAGAAAAAATTACCTTTAGCAATTTTCTAAACTAGGAACTGAAAGTAGTAGGCTAAAAATGACCCTTAGGTTGTTATTACTATGAAAGCTTATGAGAAATTTTTCTACCTTCCCTGTGGGATCGACATTCCGGACTCAAGTAAAGCATTATATTATGAAAGTGATATGTGCACTTGTGTAGGTACCCTGACACTTGGGTGGAGATTGTGAGTAAAATTAAATTATCCTTAAAGTATTGGTAGTTGTTAGAGCCGTCGTAGCACATCTTGATGATGGTACAGCATATTGGCGGCTCAAAAATGGTGGTTCGACTGTAATTGAAAGATAATATTTGTTGCAATCCAATGATATCAATTGAGTGATGATGACTTGATAGAAGTAGATGAAGATGGTGCTCCAACAATGATGATAGTGGTATCAATAATGTTGTCGGTTAAATGATTACGATGGTAGCATTTGTGCCCATTTGGTAGGTGAAGATGATTTGACAATGGAGGTTTACTGAGAAAGATGATGATGGTAGTGAGATAACAGTGATCCAGAGAGGAAGATGGTGTACCTCAAGTGTTGTCTCAACCCGATAATAATAATCTGATACTATGGTGACCTGATAGTACTGACATAGCATAGAGATAACCATATGATACACCTAAAAATATAGTATTTTTAGACACATTTTTATACCTATTTTTGAGATATTACACTTTATTGGAAGGTATTTTTGTGTTTTTCTTGCAGATACAGGTAAAAAGGGTGAAAAATGCTTAAAGGAGTGAAAAAGGATCAAATTTGGAGCAAAAAATATGAAAAAAGTGCAAAAGAGTTTTGGCGCCTAAGCACCAGATCTGGTGCTTAAGCGCTAGTTAGATCTGGTGCTTAAGCGCTACAGATCGGGTGCTTAAGCGCTAGTTAAACAGAGAAGGTCGTGCATAAGCGCCAGAGGCCCCGCACTTAAGCGCCAGTGACAGGTTTTAAGCGGTTAAAACCGGGGCTT
>NW_018243315.1:13942-15968 GCF_001263595.1 Phalaenopsis equestris | reverse complement strand
ATACTACTTTTGGTTTTAATTGAGACTTGTTGTTGGTTTGACAATGATTTCTTCTTTTAAACTAAAGTGTGATTTTGTTTTCTCCATGGATTCTAAGTAGTTTTCTTTATCTTTCTTCTTAAAATGACAAGTAATTAAGCTTTGGACGGAAGTTGTGATGATTTAAATCCATGCACTTCATTTAATTCTTGATTTGGCCAATCCAGATGTTAAAATTTGTTGTGATAACATGTAAGAACTGGGCTGGTATTGTCTCAATCAACAATTGGAAAGAATCACATGAGATTGTATGAATGAGAATGTAGTTCATATGATTGAGTTCAAATAAATAGAGAAATTTTCATTGAAGGGTGTAGAGTTAGAGGACTTTAAAGTGACAGGTTAAAGCCCCTAACTTGGTTTATTGTTTTAGGTTATGATACGAGATGTTAGCCCCCAGGTGGAGGGAATTGAGGGACTCTAGAGTGAGTGCTAGTATCTTCCCTGCCTAGCCAGTTTTCAGAACTATTCAAATTTTAAATTAGCCAATGTTCTTTATAGCATCTCTAGTAAGGGTAAATAATATTATTGCTCCTATTTGGCACAACACTATATGCATACTTTCACAACAGAATTCATATACTTATTACTCATTCATAACAAGAAGAAAGATATTTTCATATTTAGTGTTTTTCTTCTACAAAAACACTAGTTATCTTTTGAAATTGCTATTGTTCTATCAAAATATTAAAAATACCAAAAATATTTAAATTTTCATTACTACAAAAATCATCTTTAGTTTAGATAATTATCATTTTATTAAAAATAGAAAGTTTGTTGTTCAATAGTGCATATTGCTCATTCTCCCTATGGGCTCGATATTCAGGTCTTAATCAAAAAGTCCTATATTACTTGATAATGATACATATACTTGCGTAGTATCTCAATATATATAAATTAAAAATTAAATTCTTATTTTTCTTTAGGATCAAGTTTTTTTGGTTTGGTTGCAAAGTAAGGAAATATAAGTGAAATATAATCTAAATTATTGTTGTACTGTGCATATTAGCAGTATCCAGGGATCAAGTTTTTGGCACCGTTGCCGGCAAAAAATTGATTTTAAAAGAAATTTTCTATTTTTAGAAAGTCTTATTTAAACTTTAAGTTATCTTATCTTATTTTATTTTGTTTTGTTTATTTTATTTTATTTTATTATATGATAGTGTATGTGTAATTTAGGTTCTGAAGGACTAGTGCCCTACGATTCTGAATTACAAAGAACTATTAGAAAAATCAGAAAAACCAAAAAAATTATAAATTTTGAAAAATCCAAAAAAATTGTAGAAATGGCAGACAAAATAATCAAAATGCTAAAATTCATCAAGAGTTTAGACCTTTAAGAGATTATGTCAACTCTACTGTAGATGAACTTCATTGTAGTATTAAAAAACCTACTGTCATGGCTAATTCATTTGATCTTAAACCTACTATTATCCAAATGGTATCAAATAATCAGTTTGGGGAATCACCAACTGAAGATCCAAATTTACATCTTGCCAATTTTCTAGAATTGTGCACTACATTTAAATACGATGGTATATCAGATGATGTCATAAAACTTAGGTTATTTCATTTCTCACTGAGGGATAAAGCTAAGATATGATTGAATTTGTTAGCACCTGGATCTATTAGAACTTGGGGTGATTTAACACAAAAATTCCTTGCTAAATTTTTTTCCACCATCAAAAATTGCAAAGCTTAGAAATGATATTACATCTTTTAATCAGTTTGAAGGGGAATCTATTTATGAAGCATGGGAAAGATTTAAAGAACACTTAAGAAAGTGTTCACACCATGCTATACCATATTAGTTAATAATTCAAACTTTTTATAATGGACTAGTTGGATCTCTTAGATCAATTAACGATGCCGCTGCTGGTGGTTCATTGATGTCAAAACTATTTCATGACGCTTATGCTTTAATTGAAGAAATGACTACCAATAATTTTCAATGTCCTTTTGAGAGGGTAAATCCTAAGAAAGTAGC
>NW_018243315.1:7752-13880 GCF_001263595.1 Phalaenopsis equestris | reverse complement strand
TGCTGCAATTTCAAGAAAGTTAGACCAATTTGGAATGAATTTTTCTCAACCAATTTCTATGATTGAAGAGAATTCATTAGGCCAAATGATAGATTCTCAAGCATCATTAGAAAAATTTAATTTCATAAATAATAAGCAGAATAACCCATTTTCAAATTATTATAACCCATGTTGGAAGAACCATCCCAACTTTAACTGGAATAATAATTCGGGAGGTAATAATCAACAATAGGGGAACAACCAAGTAAACCCATTAGGAAACTAGAACAACCAAGGGAATAATAATTATAAATATTCTATCCTACATGTTTCAATAGTAATACACAGTTTAAGGAGAAGAAGTTGTCTATAGAAGAAGTGGTGTTACAAATGGGAAATCAATTACAAAGTCAAGGAGCTACAATTAGAAATATTGAGAATCAACTTGGGCAAATAACAAATTCATTAAGTAATAGATCCCAAGGAACACTTCCTAGTAATATTGAATCAAATCCAAAAGACCATAATAAAGAACTATTAAAAGTCAATCAACTTAGAAGCGGAAGAGAGTTGAAAGGTCGGGTTCAAAAAGAAATTGAAGTACAGAGAGAAGAAATTGAAGAATCAAAAGAGGATGCTCCAAAAAATTCTAAGAGACCTTGAAGTAGAGAGAAAAGAAATTGAAGAGCCCAAAGAGGATGCTCCAAAATATTTAAAGAGACTTATTTGTCCACTTAAAATTGACTTGGAAAAACCACCTCCTCCATTTCCTCAGAGAATTCATCAACAAAAGTTGGATAAACAATTTTCAAAATTTTTGGAAATATTTAAGAAGTTTACAATTAATATTTCATTTTTTGAAGCCTTAGAACAAATGTCAAGCTATGTAAAGTTTATGAAGGATATTCCCAACAGGAAAATGAAGTTTGAAGATAATGAGACTGTTGCACTTAGTGAGGAGTGTAGTGCAATAATTTAGAAGAAACTTCCTAAAAAGCTTAAAGATCCTCGTTGCTTTACAATTCCATGTGCAATAGGAGACAGATTCCATGTGCATACAATTCCATGTGCAATAGGAGACGGATTTTATGGGAAATCTTTATGTGATTTAGGTGCAAGCATTAACCTTATGTCATTATCAATATTTAACAGATTTAGACTAGGAGAAATAACCCCTACTACTATAACTGTGCAGTTAGCAGATCGTTCGATAACATACACTAAAGGAGTTATAGAAGATGTCCTAATGAAAGTGGATCAATTTATATTTCCTATTGATTTTATTGTACTAGATATGGAGGAAGATAAAGAGATACCTATCATTTTGGGGAGACCTTTCCTAACCACAGGAAGAGCAATGATAGATGTGCAGAAAGGGGAATTAACAATGCGCGTCAATGATCAAACTGTTACTTTTAACATTTCAAAATCAATGAAATACCCTACAAAAGGTAAAGATAATGAATGTTATAGGATATATGTTATAAGGTATCTATGTGAATGCCATTTTAGAACTACTTATGAAGAAAATTTTGAAGAAAAAGATTTAGAACACGAGCAAGAATAGGAATTAAATCAATGTGAAGATCTTTTTAAGGAAAATTAAAAGTATGTTCAAGAAAGTTTTGAAGTTTTGGACACGATAGACAAAGATAAATCATTTTGTCCATCTATTGAAAAACCTCCAGAACTAGAGTTGAAGTTACTTCCTGATCATTTAAAATATGTCTTTTAGGAGATTCCTCTACCTTACCAGTTATAATTTCCTCAAAATTAATGATGGAAGAAGAAGAAAGATTGATGAAAATTCTAAAAAATTTTAAGAAAGCCTTTGGATGGACAATATCTGATATTAAAGAAATCAGTCCTTCAATTTGTATGCATAAAATTCATATGAAAGAGAACTACAAACCCAGGGCTGCCGCAAAGGAGATTGAATCCTGTTATGAAAGAAGTTGTAAAGAAAGAAATTTTAAAGTGGTTAGATGCTGGAATTATCTACCCTATTTCAGATAGTGCTTGGATTAGTCCAATTCATTGTGTTCCTAAGAAAGGAGGAGTAACTGTAACTGTAAATGAACATAATGAGTTAATACCTACTATATATGTTATAGGGTGGCAAATATGCATTGATTATAGAAAAATAAATCTTGCCACTAAAAAATATCATTTTCCCTTACCCTTTCTAGATCAAATGCTTGATAGACTAGCTGGGCATAAATACTTTTATTTTCTGGATGGATATACTGGTTATCACTAAATTCAAATATCTCCTGAGGATCAAGAGAAAACAACGTTTACCCAGCTTTATAGTACATTTGCTTTTAGAAGAACGCCCTTCTAATGGTTTGTTCATATCGAACTCGAAGTGCCATGCTATTATTACTTATTCTTTATTTGATTCATATAATTGAAAAAGGGATTGAAGTATTCTTTTTTTTTTTTTATCAAATAAAAAAAACTTTAGTGTTTAGAACTTCATTTGACTCATGTTTAGAACATTTATCCAAAGTTCTTAACCACTGTGAAGAAACAAATTTAGTCCTTAACTAGAAAAAATGGCAATTTATGGTAGCAGGGGGAATTGTATTAGGACGTCAAATATTAGAAAATGGTATGGAAGTAGATCCTGCTAAAATTCAAGTGATCGCTAATTGATACACCAAAAATATATGCATTTTTAGACCCACATTTTATACCTATTTTTGATGATATTGCACGGAAGGTATTTTGATGTTTTCTTGCAGGTTGTTGATTTCTAGGGCTTAAAGCAAAAAAGAAAGCAAAAAGGATGACATTTGGAGTCAAAATGATATTTTTTTAAGAAATGTTTTGCGCCGGCAGTGCCGAGGGCAGCGCTGACGGAGCAGAACAAATTAACATGGAGATTTTTTTACTCAGCATCAACAACACCAGACCAGCACCGACGGCGCCAAAGGCGGTGCAAACCCCATTTCTAGAAGGTTCAATGTATTTGGATGTTTTTTTGAAGAGTTTTTGGAGGAACCTCTTGGAGAACCAACCGTGGGCTCATTTGGGGTCGAATTTCATCCGAAAAAGCGCTCCTCTACATTTTTCACTCCTCTACTTTCATTTTTTGCACCACATCATTCCATTCCACTTCCATATTGGAGTCAATTAGTGATTTTGCTTTCATAGTTTAGAGTTTTTGTGGTGAGATTTAGTGTGAAACTTTCTGTAAGAGTGTTGGAGAAGGAGAAAAGTGACAGATATCTTCCTCTTGCATTTCTAAGGAAAGGCTGCAAAGGATTTTCTTTGAGAAAGAGTTTTCAGAGTTTTCTATTGTTTTTTTATCAGTGTTGTATGAACTTTCTTTTATATATGAAATTTGTGTTTTGTTATTTCTTTCACATGAAGTCTAAGTAGTTCCCTTTATCTTTCTCCCTACTCTGAGATATGGTGAAATGAAGAGATAATATGAACGTGCCAATATTAAATTGTAAAATAAATTGTGATGATTTTCCAACTCCGAACTTAATTTATTTTTTGATCTGTCCAATTGAATTACTAAAATGTTCTGTGAAACATATTCAGAAAATGGAGTATGAGTTCTATAAGAGAGTAAGGCTCACATTTAATTCCATGAAGGAGAACATTGTTTATGGAATTAAGTGCAAATAAATAGGGAAATCTTCTTTGTTGGGTGTAGAATAGAAGAACTTTTAGGGTAACAGACTAAAATTTTCAATTCAGTCTTTGTGTTTTAGCCACAGATTTAGGGACTAAACACTGAGATTAGCCAATGATTTTCTATGCACTCTATCTGGGTAGAGAATTAAAATTGCTCTTATTTGGCACAATACATATTATGAACATTTATCTCATCTCATTTTGTCATAGCCTCATTGTAATGGGAAGGATGTTTTTTCACATAAGAATCTCTGTTACATAAACATAGTTAATAAATTAGTATTTACTGTTTTAAATTTTGAATATTTGATCTGACAATAGTTTAGAAATTTAATTTTGATTACATCTCAATAATTGAAATTAGTGAAAGTGATTTCAATTGACTTTCTGTGAACTTCCTAGCAAATTTTCATTTCCACTTTAAACCTTCCCCGTATGATCGATATTTGGGGCTTAAATAGAAAGTCCATTATTACTTGATAACGATACGTATACTTACATAGAATCTGAATAATAATTGATTATATTTAATTAAATTTTACACAATCTATCGCAACAAAAAGTCAGATCAATTTTTTGGCGTCGTTGCCGGGGAAGGTAATAGTTGAATTAAATAATTTTGATAAATTAGGAGATTTAGAGATAATATATATACCATAAAAAATTATTATTATTAAAATTAAATAAAAAAATAAAAAAAATTGAAAATCAAAAATCCAAAAAAAATTATTTTTATTAGAGTGTTTTACTTTGCTTGTTTTATTTATTTATGCGAAATATTGGATCTGAAGGTTTAGTACCTTACGATTCAGAATTACTATTAGAAAAATTCAAAAACAACAAAGAGAAATTAAAAATTTACAAGAAATAGCAAATAACTTAGATAATCCAATAAATGAAAATCGACAAAGACCTTTAAAATATTATGTGAATCTGACAGCAAATGAACTTCACTTGACTATTCAAAATCCTGATGTTACTACTAATTCATTTGAGCTTAAACCTGTTATTATCCAAATTGTACAAAATAATCATTTTGTAGGATCACCTACTAAAGATCCTAACTTACATCTTGCTAGTTTTCTTAAAATTTGTGCTACATTTAAATATGACGGAGTGTCTAATGATGTTGTTAGGCTCAGACTTTTTCTTTTTTCATTAAGGGATAAAGACAAGGCTTGGTTAAATTCGTTAACACCTCGATCTATTAGAACTTGGGGAGAACTATCACAAAAATTCCTGGCAAAATATTTTCCACCCTCGAAAATAGCTAAGCTTAGAAATGATATTATGTCTTTTTGTCAATTTGAAGGGGAATCGATATATGAAGCCTCGGAAAGATTTAAAGAACTTCTTAGAAAATGTCCACATCATGTTTTACCAGATTAGTTAATAATTCAAACATTTTACAATGCATTAGTAGGATCACTGAGATCTATTATAGATGTTGTTGCAGGTGGTTCATTAATGTCAAAACATTTTGATGAAGCATATTCTTTAATTGAAGAAATGACTACTAATAATTTTCAATGGCCCTGTAAAAGGGTAAATCATAAGAGAGTATCTAGTATTCATGATTTTGATACAATGTCTATTTTGGCATCTCAAATTGTTGCTATTTTTAAAAAGATTGATCAAATGGGAATGAATTATTCCTCAAGTACCCCTAGCATTAAAGGAGAATTCACTAGGACAGCTTATTGATACTCAATCATCTTATGAAACTTTAAACGCTATAAATAATCAAAATAACAATCCCTATTCTAAATATTTTAATCGTGATTGGAAAAATCACCCTAATTTTAGTTGGAATAATTATAATAACTCTGTGAATCCATCCGAAAATCTGAACAATCAAGGAAATCCTAATTTTTGACCTTATTATCCTCCGGGATTTAACTCCAACCCTAACCCACAAGTTAAGGAAAAGAAGTTGACGATGGAAGAACTAATGTTGAATATGAGAAATCAAAAAAGAATCAAGGTGCTGCTGTTAGAAATATTGAAAATCAATTAGCACATATTGCTACTGCACTTATTACTAGACCTTCTGGAATTCTTCCAAGTTCTGTGGAAGTTAATACAAAAGACCAAAATAAAGAGCAAATTAAAGCTATTCACTTACGAAGTGGAAAAGAAGTTGAAACAATGATCCAAAGAGAAACTGAAGTTGATGAAGAAAAGGAAGAAATGGAAAATGATCAACAGTTCTCCAAGTCCAAGCCTAATTACTTCAACTAAAATTCTCTTAAAGTTCTTACCGAAGCTTCCCCGACAACGGTGCCAAAAACTTGACAGCGACTTTATATATGCTTAAAAAAATAAGAATTTGATACTGTTGCTAGAAAATTTAAATCCCCGACAACGGTGCCAAAAATTTGATGCAACTTTTAATATACAAGAATTTATGAACCCAGATTTATATATTTATAATTATTTTATAAAGTCACAATTTCAAACGCAAGTATACGTATCGCTCAAGTAATACAGAGCTCTAG
>NW_018243315.1:6092-7679 GCF_001263595.1 Phalaenopsis equestris | reverse complement strand
GATTAAAATGATATTTTATTTAGCAACTACTCCTAAATGCAAGTGTTAAATGTAAAGATAGTAACTATAACTGAATGCAAATATTAATTCTAAAGATAACCCTTTTTGGATGAATTGGTTTAGAGAATTTTGAGATATTAAAAACTACTATTCTTATGTAATGAATAGGATAATGTAAAGGAATGAGATGCATTAAATATCGTATGTGCCAAATAGGAGCAATCCAATTCTTTACCCTTTGGTCAAGGCATAAAGAACATTGACTAATCCTATGCTTGTTTACTAAATCTGTGGCTAGGCTGGGAGGATGCCGGCTCTCACTTCGGAAATCCAACATTCCCCTTGCTTGAGGGCTAACATCTCTGCTTCAACACTCAAATAATATGACCAAATTGAGGATTTTAGTTTGTCACCCTAAAATCTCCAATTCTACGCCCATCAAAGTATATTTCCCTATTTATTTGCATTCAACTCCCATGAACTTAACCATCCATGGAATTTGAATGTGGTTCCACTTTGTTGAGAATTACACTGCCCTTTTGGATCAATGAAATTATAATAAATTTTAACACTTCAACAAGCCTTTATTGTAATGTAAATAAAGTGCAAGTAAAAACCATCACATTTATAATTAAATCTGCTTCTAACATGCATCACAAAATCCTAAACATAAATTCTACTCATTACAAGAGAGAAGTAAAATAAAAATAACGGCATAATCTTCTCATACCATTATTCCAAACAAGAAGAGAGAGTAAGAAAAACACATCACAAAGCACGAAGAAAACACAACGGAAAACTTCATTTCATCAAAGCAAACCCACTAGAAAAGTGTTTACAAAACCAGTAAGTGTTTACAAAAATCAAAAGATAATGAAGAACACAATACTTAGCTTTTTTTCCTTTGAAAGAAAGACGAATATGTCTCCCACAAAGTCTCTTGCTGATCAATGCAATGCCCACCGATCCATGCAATGCTAGAACATCTCCTTACAAATTCTTTCAAAATCTCCTCTCCAATCTCTCCAAAAGGGTCGAAATCGACATTTCTACTCCTATTTTAAAAATCCTAAACTTTCTTCACACTTTTCCTAACATTTCTCTCACAAAAAAAATCTTTTTCTAACCTAAATTCGTTCTTTTAAAGTGTAGGGATGAAGTTTGAAGAGTTTCCACAAGAGTCCTTTCAAAAAGCGTCCAAATACGTTGAATTTCGATCCATAACCGCCAAAACCGCCAAAAGTCGGTCCATAGTCGTCCCGGGCGCCGTCGGCGGGCTCGAAAGCACCATCGGCAATCTTTTCTATCATTTTTCGGTCTTCTCAGAAAAATCTCGTAGGCGAGCAGACTGTGCAGCTCCACTGTTTCGCTCCGTTTCGCTCTGTTTTAGCTCTGTTTCGCCCTATTTCAGTTGCGTTGTGTTCCTAAAAGATAGCCCTACAAAATAAGTATTAAAATAAACTTCCTTTAAAGTGTAATCTCATTCAAAAATATGTAAGAAGTGTAAAAGAGATTAAGCATCGAAAAACTTATCGAAAGGTGACAGGGCAAAATATCATTTCTTGCTCGTTTTTGCTCCAAATTGCA
>NW_018243315.1:5442-5656 GCF_001263595.1 Phalaenopsis equestris | reverse complement strand
AGTACCGCTAAGACTGAAAGGAAAATTTTATAAGACGGTGGTGAGACCTGCAATGCTCTATGGCGCTGAATGTTGCCCTTTAAAAGAGAAGCATAATAATAATTTAAGTGTTGCCGAGATGAGAATGATTAGGTGGATGAGTGGCTTTACACTTAGAGAAACAATGCAGAATGAATATATTCATGGGAGGGGTGGGGTAGCTCCTTTGACAGAC
>NW_018243315.1:3068-5377 GCF_001263595.1 Phalaenopsis equestris | reverse complement strand
ATTAAGAGAATAGATGTTTTAGATTTGACTTGTGTTAAGAAAGGCAGAGGTAGACCTAGGAAGACTTGGGCTTATTGTATTAAAAATGATCTTAATTTACTAGAACTAAATGAAAATATGACACTAAATGGGATGCAATGGAAAAAAAGAATTCATGTAGAGAACTCCCACTTCTGATACTGCTTTACACGATCGCATTATTAGCCCGGACATGATAACAAAATTTACTTGCACCGAGAATAATCATTACTGATTGGGGATCTCATTTCAGAAATAAGAGAATAAAAAAATTAATCAAGAAATATGATATAATGCATAGATTCTCTACTGCTTCTCATCCTCCAACTAGTGCTCTAGCAAAAATATCAAATCGTGAAATTAAACGCATTTTAGAAAAAGCTGTAAATCCTTATAAATTGGATTGGTCTGCTAGATTAGATGTTGTATTGTGGGCATACAGAACTGCTTATAAAACTCTTATAAGAATGTCCCCATATAGATTGATTTTTGGAAAAACATGTCATTTACCAGTAGAATTGAAACATAAAGCATTTTGTGCTATTAAAGAATTTAATTTTATTTTAAAGGATGCTGGTGAGAAAAGATTTTTGCAACTTGTTGACCTCAATTTTTGTTGAGGTTTAGTTTTTCCTCTTTAGCAGCCTAGGGTCTAGCCATAGGACTTTTCCTGTTGACTATTCCTAGAAAACTAGACATGGAACCCTCACCATTAGAAATTCCAAACCCTTCTCTTCTCAACTTGAAGTTTCATATATTGGTCCTAACCTCTAAAAACTTAGTTGGTGGGGTCACTGTGGGGGAAACTCAAGATGAGTCACCCTTAGGGTTGCTGGACCTTAAGGTTGACCTTGGGTGTTGGTCTGGAGCTAAGGAAATCAATAAACTTATCTACACCTACATTCACTCACAACCATGAACTCAAATTTCTAGCCTAGATCCCTTGATCTTTTGGGATACTCATGTAGATGGTCCCTTAAACCTACTAACCCTAGGGCTATGGTTTAGCTAACACCACTATGTAGATGACCCAAAATGGGTTTTCCATTGTTCCATGGCTTATTGGTGATAATTGGTACCTCAACTCTACCAAAATACCCATCTTTGCCTTTTGTCCCTAAAACACCCCCAAATTACCAAAATACCCCTCTTGGGCCCAAAATCTCAAAAAATCCAAAAATTACAAGAAAATTCTAATAAATCCCAAATAATCCCAATTTTATTTCTCTTAACTACCACATAACCCAATTTCGCCAATTTGACCATCTTTAACCAAAATCTCCAAATTGCCCTTTAAAGACCCAAATTTCCCCAAATCCAACTCAAATGTCCACCAATTTGATCTCAATTGACCCCAATTCCAATCCTAAACTTAAATTCACTATTGATATGACCAAAATAAACCAAATATAAGCTGAATAGGTCCATGATTTGAACCCAATTTTCATTTGGGTCAAACCCCCAAATTTGACCATATGACCTAATCTCACCAAATTAAACCCATAGCCTAGTCAATTGGCCTCAATTGATGTTGAAAAATCTTGATAACATTCATGAACATCAAAATCAACCACCAATTTACCTTGGTGAAGCCTCAAATCCATTTGATTTTGGCCTAAATCCAAAATTCCCAAATTTAGCCCTAAATTGGCTAAGTCCCCAAATTTCACCCAATTGATTGCCTTAACCTCCAAATTGGCATCCAATTCATGTTTAAAACTCTTCATGGGGCCCATTTTGACCATTTACAACAATCAATTTGGACTTAGCCCAAGGCTAAGCCAAGTTAGACCCAAGCTTAGCCCAACATGACCAATTTGATTAAAGTTCAAAATTCCCTCAAATTGGCCCTTCAATTGGACTCAAACCCACTTCCATCCTTCACCAAAGTTGTTCCTTATGATCATCTACACCAAATGAAACAATCAATTGGACCAATTGACATGGTTAACCTAATCTAAACCCAAGTTTCGGTCATTTTCACCCAATTGGACCCATGCACTAAATGTGACCTAACCACCTTAAAGCCACCAAATTAACTCCACCACAGCCAATAGTTGGACTTACTGACCAGTCCAAACACCATGAAATCACCTAAATCAAGCCATGGACCAAAGGTCCCCCAAATTAAGGGTTCTTATTTTCAAAAATGCACATGATTAAGATATCTTTGTCAAATCCAAGCACATTTGCATTAAATCGTTGTGATGGATTTCTCTGGGTTCCCTGAGCTCCTAGCTACCTCCCCCTGGCCGGCTGGCCAGCCTAGTGGCCGGAAAAGCCCAAAAACG
>NW_018243315.1:0-1553 GCF_001263595.1 Phalaenopsis equestris | reverse complement strand
AAAAATAATAAAACTCATGAAAATGTTCTAAGTTGTTTCCTAATCACTTAGGAACAATTAGAATATTTTTCCTGGTTTTCTGAATAAAGATATTGAATTTCAAAGCTTAAAAATAAATCTTTTTTTTAAAAAGGCTAAAAATGAGTTTTTCACTATAAAAATTCCAGTAAATCAAAGAAAACTAAAAAAAATATATAAAATTTACTCCTCTAAGTTTTTTGACCTTGGGGAGATTTTTCAAAAATATAAAACTTAATTTTCACCACTTAAAATATTTTATTTTTATTAAATAACCCAGAAATTAAAATAATTCTAATAAATCACAGAGAATTCAAAAAATTTTTAAATTTTACCCAAAGGCTCCTCTACTCTAGGTCTATCTTCAGTAAAAATTTCAAGGGATTATAAATTATCTTGGTCAAGTTATGATTTTTCTTTTAAAATCCTATTTTTGCATCCTATTTTTGCATGATAAATATATAAATTAAAGTAAATTTTGAAAAATCACATTTCCTCCTCTGATGTCTCAATTGACCCATGAATGAGGTAGGATAAAAATTTCAAAGTCATTTGAATTGAATTTGACAAATTATGAGGTGTTAGAGCCTTATGAGCAAATGTGTAATTTTGGAAATCTTGCCTTAATTAACATTTAGGCTTAAGTCAAGGAGGGGAATGGGTAACCTCTGATCTTAATAAATTTATCTGATGCTTGAAACACAAAAGGATTAATTGATAGAAACCAATTGCACTTTCTTAATTAAGATTAATAAATTTCTAAATTATTAAAATTTGGAAGTTTATTAAAATTAAATGAAATGATCCTATAAAATTAAATGATCCTAGACTTAGAGGTATGACTTTTGAAGCCAATAATTAATCAATTTAATACCCCTATCTTGATTTTCAAATAAAATCCAATTTATGAATCATAACCACTTAAAGCTTAACCCTTTTTCAAAACTAATTAAGAGACTCACCTAGGCCCTAAGGACTTAGTGGTGACTTAGGCTAAATAAAAAATTGATTAAACAAAGATTAGAGAAATAAATAAAATCAAACATGCTTGAAACACAACTAAGCCCAATTAGGATTAAAATTTGGCTAAGTGTTCAAACTACACTAACTTGCCCCTTTAAGGGTCTTCACCCACATAATTCTTAAATTGAATGACAAATGATAATTACCCCTTTCTTAGGGATAATTGAGACATCAATGTTCACTGAGTAATAAGGATATTTACAGGATGAACCATTAAGTAACATAATGAGTTTAAATGGATTGAGGCTTTTCACCAGTTGGTGAGAGGGAGGCATGGACCTGCTTCCCCCTCCTAACTTGTTGGATACCTCAGAGGCCTATTATTTTGCTCAATGGAATCATCCTTAATTAAACTTTTTAAGGACTTACCAAGATATGACATAGGGTTAGGAAAATTACCAAAATTTTACCTTCCCTGCTCTTCATAAACTGCCTTAACATGCATTTTAAGTTTTAGGTGGTGGAACGATAAGACTTGTCGGGTACGCTTTTACAGTTTATAGTATTGTTTT
>NW_018243314.1:0-3714 GCF_001263595.1 Phalaenopsis equestris | reverse complement strand
TAATTTGCTTTGAGATTAGTGTGATATATGATTCAAATTTTGAAATTTACTTATTTTAAACCAATTATAAAGGAAAATTTATCTTGAAAGAATTTTTGATTAGATATACTGACTCTTTTTTTTTTCAAAAATAATGGCAATATGAGTTGTAGGTAAAAAGCTCTAGATTTTAATGTCATTGTAATCATCTTTGTGGAGTAAATCCATATATCCAAACAAATATATTTATATATTCAAATTTTAGAAGAGGAGATCATCAATATTTTAACTTCAATGCTATATAAGACTCCTCAATCTAATCCAAAATCACAAATCATATTTTAACTATAATTGAAATTAAAAATTAACGGCAAAACAATCATTTTATAATTTTATTACAACCTAAGGCTCTGTTTCGCGTAGCTGCAACTCTTCAGCTTTTCAGCTGCAGCTGCGCTGCCCCAGGAAGCTACTGTGGGGAGGTTGATTGTCTGTTTTGTGCAGCTGTATGAAAACAACTTTTGGGCAGTTATTTCTAGAAAAATGACGATGCTGCCCCTGTTTGGTAAAATTGTTTAAAATAGAACTGTGAGAACGACATATTTGATACTTCTGAAGGAGAATTGCACTTCTAAATAGTTCAAAAACTCAGATGCCCGACTTACTTAAAAGGGAGTACTGAAAGTGATAAAAGAAAAGAAAAAAAACCACAATTCATGAAAACCATAGCCAAAATTTCGTAAATTATCTTTCCAATAAATGTTTTTTTTATTCATTCCATCTTTTGTTCTAGCTAGTGTGATCAAAACTATTGTTTGAAATTTTTTTGAAGCATCCAAAAGTTGATTAAACAATAGAAAAATGCATGAAATCATATATAACACTACTATTAATGATGTTAACAATGATGGGTAGAACCTAATGTTTGAAATTAATTTAAAAAGGACATAATGGGCGCATCCCACTAATACAAGGTCTAGAATGACATCACTTATCAACAATGTGCCTCTTCTCCTCCTTATGTTCTGAGATCGCAAACTAATCATGAAAATAAAAGAATAATATAGCAGCGTACAAGTCATGCTAAAAAGAGGTGCAAGACAGACTTCTCAGGAGCTCATTAGCCATTCTAGCAAACAATAACTTCTAAGTTTGATCATAAAGAAATATTTGCTCAAAATGCCATGAAAATTATAGTAGTCCAAGCACAATCAGGCCATTTGATGCTTTCTATTGCTAGAATATAGAATTTCACCCCCAATGAATCAGAGTTAGTTTTCTTATTACAATTAACAACTCTCTAGGTATAAGCGCATTTTTTATGTATCTGACACAGAATTACAAGCATGGGAGAAAATAGAATTCAAAGGATTTGGAGACATGTATAGCCGAGGGTTGAAAATGTACCATTAGACAAATGAATAAAACTTTTGTTGAAGGTTAGGAAGAAGAAGAGTTATACCTAAGATAAACATCAATGGAATTTATCAATAAATTTTAAGCCTCAAGTAGACTCCACCAGTTCAAATAGGAATTGATGAGTCATAAAACCAATCTCAAATAATTGAGATATGTGCAATAATATTGATTATAACAATGAATCGAGGCTACCTTTAACATCAATAATTCAAACATCATTTTCCTTCTCACCCATAAAATTAATGTGCTTCTTACTAGTTGAGGAACACATAGCCCTCTCGGATAATTATGAATTCACAACAAAATTTAACATACCAATTGGTCAGATCGAATATGTAAATTAAGTATGAAGCAATGAATCCTCACGATCATGAAATTCCAAATAAAAACTTTCATGTTATAAGTGCACTTTGTATGTATTTTACAAAAAATTACAAAGATTGAAGATCCTAAATATAAGGTTGCATTGAACTGACTCACATTAGACTTCGAGAAGTTTAAATACTTCACAAACAGCAAGTAATTGTTCCTTTACTTCCTTTCTACAGTGAGAGTTTTGTCAATGAAGTTGTTTCTGTATGAAATTGAAAGATCTCTCATAACAAAGAAAACCCATGAACCAAAGCTCAAAGTCATCTTCTGTGATGATTTGGATGTACTTTTGGTTTGGCTTGTTTATATTCTCACTTTGGTAAGCTCTCTTCGTTCAAATCAAAGGGACTATGACCTGTACATTACCAACAATTCCATCAAAGAGGATTTCATTGAAAGAAAAAAATTTCTTTCCGATAAAGCGCTTAAATTTATGAAATTTAACTACCTTGCAAGGGACTCTGGCAGTTTCTCCAGAAGAAATTAGCTTGATGCATCTGTTGCTGCGGAAAGCTATATTTTCTGAAGAAATGAAGAGAAGGCCAAGAATAAGACCGGCTGTGGTTAACAAAGAGCATTGGAAATGTTGAGAAATTAAGGCAAAGAAAAACAGAAATCGACACAAATCCAGATGAGCACAAAGATTTAACAAAGATGTCTACGTCATCGGGAGCAGAGCGGCGGCTTTTCCACTAATCCAAAAAAGAGTACAAAATACAAAATTTGCGTAACACTTAGGGTTACATACAAGTCTATTTATAACCCTAGACAAATCAGTAATAGAAACTTTGGTGCAATATGTAATTACCAAATTGCTCATGTACAACACCCCCAACCCACATAAAAAAAACTCCTCTGATTTGGACAGAATCTTCTGCTCTAATCCGCTCCACTCCAGCATTTGTCCCTTTATGGTATATGAGTCATATCTAACAGGAAGGCATTCAACAACTTCTCTCCTTTTACAGTGAAATTTTGTCGGAAAATTCTTAAAATTCCTCCAGCTTGAATAACCCTCATGCCCAAGCTCAACTTCCCCTTCACAGTATGAGAGACAGTGGATCCCAAACTCACTGTGAGTTCAATTAAACAGTAAAAATTAGTTGCCTTTATAAATCAAGTGAACAGAAACTCGGAAATGTGTAAACATTGCAGCTATTTTTGTATGAAAAACTGATAAAGCGTAGAAACTCATGGTGGGAAGGGGAATTACCAAGGTCACATATTCCTTTAGCATAACTATGTGCGTTGCTCTTAAACTTATTCATCCAATCAAAAAGTGGATGATTTCTATCTGTGAATGAAGAATAATTAACATTAAGAAAACTATAAATGATTATAACATAGATTTGGGGGAAAAATAGATTTTAGTCTCCTACTCTTTTGAAATTGAGAAGAACCATAAGAAGCGGGCATGAGAGAGAGACGCTCGGCAGCTTCACCTTTCAAGTCCCCAGTTGCGTATATCACAGAGCTTACTGGAATTCCAATGGCCTGATTAGCGCTTATAAAACATAAATCCATTGAAGCACAAGGAAAAGCAGATGGAGCAAAAAAATTTTAGAACATTGGAAACCAAAGATAGGATAAAATATTCCTTATATTTAAGTTCATGTAATATACCTGGGCATTCAACAATCTCTTTACTGAACCCATACCTGATCATTAAAAGAAAAGCTCATAAATGTTTAGTAATGTTTTGTCCAGTTAAAATAAAACAATTCAAACTAGAAAATGCAATGAAATTGGTGGAGTAAATTTTCCTTGATTCGCTCCACTAGAATTCTAGATCACAGTGTAACCATATAATATAATTGAGTGGTTCTTCCTTTGATTCCAACCTAAGTCTTTCTTCAAAGACAAATAAAAGATGTACATTTCAGGTCTGATATGAGAAACAGAGAAAAAGAAAACCATACAATTTCTGAAATGTAAACATGCCCC
>NW_018243313.1:0-2669 GCF_001263595.1 Phalaenopsis equestris | reverse complement strand
GATCCCAAAAACGCATAGTTTCTCCCCCAACAATAACCTCTCCGGTCAGAGAACACATTTGGGGATGTCTTCTAAAATGTTGAACATTCTAAGAAAGATCTGGTGGAGCTGGAGAAGAAAACCATGATTGGCCTTACTGATGAAAGGTTTATTCTATCTATTAATGAAAACCTCCTTACTGTCACTGCTCATCAAGATATCTTCCTTAGATAGAAGGCTTCCATTGCTAAGTTTATTGCTGGGGATAGAAACACTAAATACTATCATGCATGTATCAAATATATAAGAAAATACAATACTATACACAATATTCAAACTGTTGTTGGGGAGTGGTTGCATGAGAATGCTGCCATTGCACAAGATGTTGTTGATTATTTCTAGCTCCTACTAACCAATCCCACCACCTCCAAAACTCGCATTGATAAGGACTAGTTCCTTCTGGATTTCTCTTATACTTATAATTTTTCCCTGGTTGACATTCTAGATGAAATTGAAATCTGGGAAGCTTTGAACACTATTGATAGTGGGAAGACTGCTTGCCCTGATTGGTTCCTAGTGACTTCTTTTGAAAAGCCTGGAGTATCATTAAGATGGATCTAAGCAATGCAATCCAAGGCTACTTCCAAGGCCACTCCCTTCCTCACTACTTCAGCTTATCCAACATTGTTCTCATTCCCAAGACAGTTGATCATTTTAAATCGATTCAATACAAACCTATCAGCCTCACTACTGTCATCGGTAAAATCATAAGAAAAATCATTCTAGGAAGACTTCAACCCCATTTATCCAATATTGTCACACCCAACCAAGCTATTTTTGTCAAAGGCAGGTCCATTGCTGATATTGTCCTTCTTGCACAAGAAATCTTCCTTGATTTGGATAAACCCTACAGAGGTGGAAACCTATTCTACAAGCTGGACATTAGAAGGTATATGACACCATCAATTGAGACTTCATTATGAAAATACTCACAACTAGAAGATTCTCTACAAGTTCTGTAATATTATATGCAGATGGCTGAATGATAATGCACATTTCATTTTCACTAATGGGCGGTCACATGGATGCTTTACAGCTTCTAGGGGATTACAGCAGAGAGATCCTCTATCCCCCACTATTATCATCCTAGCTATGGATTATCTATCCATATTGCTGAACAAAGCTATCTTATCCCACCAATACTCCAGGTATCATCATGAATCTAATTTGGATATCTCACGTCTCATATATGCAGATGCTTTTATGATTTTTTCTGAAGCCAACAAAGCGGTTATGAAGAAGGTAAAAAATTGCCTCTAAGCTTTTGAACACTACTTTGGCATGCAATTCAACCCTTAGAAATTTATGCTATTGATCAACACCAGAACCTACCAAACATCAAACAATGGATAATGTAGCTCACTAGTTATACAGTTGTCAATTCCCCACTTAAATACTTAGTAGTCTCTCTCTTTAAAGGCAGAGCTAAGCAAGTTCAATTTGAAGAGGTGTTGGGGAAACCAAAGCTATAGCTATTTACTAGTACATCAAGTTGGCCACTATGAACAATTAGGACTCTCTGCAAATAGAAATGGACTCTACCCTATTGCTCCAATTCTTATCTAACACTGACACCCCCCTTGGCATATTTCACAATGATTCAAAAAGATTCACCAACTCAGGACTATTTTTAAAGTTCATCTCTTCTTTATCTTTAGGGAGGATAACAGACTTGTTAACTGGCTTGTCAAATTTGGATGTATATTTAATCATGCTATTGTATCCTCTACCCCCCCTCCACCCCTTTCCCTTCTACTTCATGAGGACCTTCTTGTTGTTCCCTAACTTAGAATTGTAACTTTTTGCTGAGTTATATATATATATATAATTCCACCTATATGTACTCAAAGAGTAACACCTAGTAGCAATATATTGACAAAAAAAGTGTTACAAGATTCAGAAAAGGAAAAGGACATAGGTATATATATATATATATATATATATGAACCTTCTGAGAAGGAAATCTGGGGGGCGCTTTGCACTATTGATGATAATAAAGCGGCCGGATCATATGGTTTCACAACTCACTTCTACATAAAATATTGGAGCATTGTCAAGGAGTTGTAGCTGCGATACAATGTTCTTTAGCTGGAGAAATCCATGTAAATGCTCTTCTACGTCCACCATTGTACTTATTCCAAAAGAAAACTTCAAAGATACGCGAGATCACTTTCGCCCAATATGCCTTATTCGGTCATAGTGAAAATTATCAACAAAATTTTGGTTGCAAGATTACAACCTCATTTACTCACTATTATTACAATGAATCAATCGGTCTTCATGAAAGGACGGGATATCACAGATAATATACTATTGGCTTAGGAATTGATTCATGATTTAGACAGGAAGTGCATTATGAATCTAGACTTAAAAAAGGCATATGAAACTATTTGATGGGACTTCATAGTACATGTGCTATAGTTTTAGTCCAGAGTTCTGCAATTTTATATCTCATTGGCTGGGGCAGTGGAAGGGGGAGAGGGGGGTGGGGGGAAGATAATTATGCGATTCTATTGAATATTAAATTTTATGATCTTTTCAAAACTAGTAGAGGGATTAAGTAGGGCGACCCTCTTTCGCCTAATAATTTTTTCCTGGCCTTCGATTATTTCTCTCGCATGATTAATGAG
>NW_018243312.1:0-276 GCF_001263595.1 Phalaenopsis equestris | reverse complement strand
ATATATATATATATATAATGCAAATGGTGGTCACATGCTCTACTAGGGTTTCACCCAATGGTAAAACCTTGGTTTGATTCCTTCGTGGCCTTTCAATCCATCCTCTCGTGCTCAACGACGACGAAGGACTTTGCGCTCGTTTGCGATCGTCGTATTCTCTTTCGCGTCGTGGTTCTTTTTTGCTTCTGCGTCGTCTTCCTGCATTGGTGTCTTCACTTCTGTGGAGTTGTCTCATCCTTCACGCCGCGGTTTATTTTCTGCACGGCTTTGGTTTGG
>NW_018243311.1:0-669 GCF_001263595.1 Phalaenopsis equestris | reverse complement strand
AATTGTTAGATTCATAAAAATAAATAAATAAATGTGATTAATTTGTTTGATATTTACCTTAACTCACGGCACCACATATCCCGAACTGTCAGTTTTAGTTCAGTTGCACACCTTCTTCATTTTTCCTCTAAATTTAATTCTTTTTCACTCCTTTCACCAATTTTTATCTATTTGATTGTAATTGAAAGAAAAACACACAAATATCTTTCACTAAAGCAAAATATCTCAAAAATAGATATAAAAATATGTACATAAATATTATATATTTTAGGTGTATCAGATATTTCTCTATTAATGATATTATCCATAATTCTAGGAATGTATATAACAAATAATTTGATTCTAACTAGGTTTATTATGGGTCATAGTATCTTGAATTAAACACGTATGATTATCTCTTATATAAACATGAGGGTTATCCAAAAGTCATCAGATAATGAAGATGTTAATTATTAATATTATTAAAAAAAAAGATAACAATGCATAGAATTATAATCTAATATTAATAATGATGGATGTAACAAATTAAAAAATAACCTTTCAATGAAATCACCTCTTTTATTTTGATGGTTACTTAATATTATTAATTTTTCGTATGCGCTAATAATCTGTTGAATTAATAAAACTTACATAGATATTAATTTTAATATATTTGGAATATATCTATTT
>NW_018243310.1:0-391 GCF_001263595.1 Phalaenopsis equestris | reverse complement strand
ACGGGGAAGGTTTAAATTTGTAATGATAAATTTACTAATAAATTCACAGAAAGTCAAAACAAAATTACTGTCACTAATTTTGAATGTTGAGATATTATCAGAACTAAATTATTTAATTAATAACAAAACTAAAATACAAAGTTTAAATAGTAACTACTAAACTATTAAACTATGTTTATGTGAAAAGATTTCTTATGTGAAAAAGCTTCTTTCCCACTACAATGAGGTTAGCCTTCAGTCGGCGCCAGTGTTCTGCAAATTAATTCACTGCTCTTTGTCAAACAGCGTCATCGGCGCTGCTTCTAGCGTCATCGTTGCTGAGTAAAATTCACCATCTATCTGTTGGTCTGCGACGTCGGTGCTTGTTGACCTCACTTTTGGTTGAGGTCTA
>NW_018243309.1:0-847 GCF_001263595.1 Phalaenopsis equestris | reverse complement strand
TGCGGGGTTTGACTTCCCACAATTAGGGCTATCAATAGGGCTCATTATTTGTGAACAACTCGTGTTTGGTTTGTAAGTAGCTCATTATCGATTTGTTCGCTAAACAAACGAGTTGAACACTTTTTTTTTCCCTTGATATATAAATGAGTTGAACATAAAAAAAAATTTGTTTGTTCGAATTCCCGCCCAATGAAAAGATGGAGAGGAGGCCGATTTAAGGCTTGAGAATTATTATTATTATTATTATTATTATTATTATTATTATTATTATTATTATTATTATTATTATATATACATATATAATGAATATTATTTTAAAATAATTAAATTGACGACAAAGCTACAAAGATTTATTGTCAATTTAAACAACTTACTAAAAATAGTATAAAATTTATTAAATTCTATTTAAATGATTATTTTAATATAAATAATAAGATTTAAATCTCGTCCTACTCTTAACATCCTACGACCTTGTAACTACGGTTGTTAAAATGGCTCATTATTTGTGAACAACTTGTGTTTGGCTCGATAAGCAAACAAGTCAAACATGAACAATTTTTTTTATTGGATATATAAACGAGCCAAACAATAGCAATGATTCTTTTTTAACGAACCAAACACGAGCTGATCTTGACACGAGCTCATCTTAGGCTTGCTCAAGCTCGGATCGTTCATACCCCTAATGGTTGCGTGACAAGGGTTGTCAAAACGACTATTTGTTCGTGAATAACTCATGTTCGGCTCGCTAAGCAAACAAACTGAATACGAACAGTGATATTTTTTAACGAGTCGAATATAAGCTGAGTCTGTGCATGCTCGTGTTAAGCTCGTTTACACCCCTACCCAC
>NW_018243308.1:0-384 GCF_001263595.1 Phalaenopsis equestris | reverse complement strand
TGAAGGGTCCTCGATTGCGGCACTATAGCACATGCGCGACCCGCAAGTAACCACAAGCTGCGATTCTGGGCTTCGGGGTGAAATCAGTAAAAGAGAATCATATTTTTGTTTTATTCCAGACATTTATTTTTTTACTCAAGTTTTCATTTTGACATATGCCACAAATTGGTGCACTTTTTTTTTTGGTAACTGTAGCACAGGAAAACTAATGTCGGAAGAGACGAAATTGATTTGTGGGCTTTTGTAAGGGCTTTTAGCATGAATTCAGTGAATTAAAGAAAGTATTAAAGTGATAGGAGGAAGAAGGAAGAAAAATAGGCAGTCTCGAAGAAGGGTTGGTTATGTTGAGAAACTCGTTTGTTTATAAGATTTCGTAAATAAGTT
>NW_018243307.1:0-3431 GCF_001263595.1 Phalaenopsis equestris | reverse complement strand
AGCATTATTAAAGACTTGCTATATAATTTTATTTTAATTACTTTCATGTACCGTACATGAAAAAAATAAGCCTTTTAATTATGCTAATGGACAAGTCAAATCTATGCATAAATCTTAAATAATGTATCAACCGAAATCACAATACCCATTCCTCAAAAATAAAGCACACCTAGAGGGTATTGTTCCAAATGCACTCTGCTCTTGTCGCCTCCTCACCAGCAAGCCCACTCTCTTCTCTTGATATGCTTCCTCCTCACTACCGAGTATACTGACCCTCTATCATTTCCCAATCATACTGAATCCCAATGTTAGCCGAAACTGCATCATTAATGTCCTCATTGGGCTTTTGTCGCTTTCAAAGGCACTTCTTCAGGATAAAGAACATGCATCATTTTTTTGTGATAACGATAAGGATCTCACCATTGCCAAGAATCTTTTTGGATGCTAGCTGGTTGGGCTGGTTGGGCTGGTTGGGCTGGTTGGGCTGGTTGGTTATAAGTTATTACATTTATGCAGTTATAAGTTGGTTATAAGTTGGTTATAAGTTGTGGGGGGCATTTAGTAGATGTCAATGGTATGCATGCCGACACTCGCAATCTTGTCTCAATTGACAACTATAATCTAAGTTGTGAATACCTTAAGAGTTGGTTCATAGGCACTCTCCTCTTATCATTTTCTTAAAAAATTAACTTAGCGGAAATCAAGTAAGTCTCGTAAGAGTTACATTTAGCTTGTCCCTTTGTTCTAAGTTCTTGAACTAGCTTGAAAAACTAATGAAGCCACCCACAAATTATAACTACTCTCAAAAGAGTTAGATCTAGCTTGACCCTTTGTTATAAGTTGTTGAACTAGTTTAAAAGACTAACGAAGTCACCCACAAATTATAACCATTCACCCAAAGAATTCATCAGCACGACCAGAGTATTCATCATGCAACTAGATGTCCTCAATGAAAAACACTTTGAGAGAACATTCTTGCAGTTCGTTTTGCTAGAAGCAACTTTAAGCTTAAATCGCTAATTACTCATGTGATTGAAGTGAGTTAAACCTATTCATTTTATTTATGAATGTAACATGCTAATTTTTTAGCATCAATTTTGGACCCTCTTGTAAAAAAAGGTTTTTGACCAAGCACATATATAGAAAAATCTAAACTAAAATTTATAATGAAATAAAACTAGGGAGGATTTTAATTTATGGAAAATGAAAAGTTTAGTTAACGTTGTACAACTTGTGGGCTCTGAAAATTTGATGCCCTGACTTCTCACGCAAGGGTTTTTTTTTTTTTTTGAATTTTGGGGTTGTCGAGTCAAATTTTTAGAAGACATTAAAATTTTAGATAAGACACATCCTAGAGATTTCGCCCTTATTTTATAAGAACTTTTTTATCTGGGGATAAGGTTTTTTATAGGTGCAAACACCTATAAATATTTACCCCTCTCGATAAGACACCCTAGAGAGCGCTCTCAATTAAGGTTAGTCATTAAGGTGATAAGTGCTCAAACTCAACATCTAATAACGACGACTAAATTTTAAGATAATTAAATTGATCACCATTACTTTGGATTGGACGGTGAGGGAAACAAAGACGAGCCCGATCAAAATCCAATAGTTTTGTCATCCTAGGCTATCATAATCCTTGGTATACTTAATCAAATGATATAGTCGACCCAATCTGATAAAGACGGTAGAAAATTTAAGCTTTCTACAAATCTAATCCTTAATTAAACATAAGATTGGGGTTTTTTTTTTACACTCTTTATCAATTTAGCCTTCATTCCATATGAGAAATTTGAAGCAGATAATAATAGAGAATTATTTCATACGGATCAATGAGGGCGATATGGATATATTTTTGGAGGCTAAGCTAGGAGTAGGAGCCCTCCGTAGACTCTGCCGTTGACCACCACCACCGACTTCTTATCGGATACACCTCTTATTCTGCTCATCTGTGTGTGCGCGCGCGCGCGCGTGCGTATATGCATGTATATGTATATCTATATGTATATGTATAGGTATATGCATGCATATGTATTTCTATATATGCAATATATGCATATGTAGATGTATATATGCATATGCAGTCATATGCATATGGAGATATGCATATGCATATGCATATGTATATATATACAACGTATGGTTGAGCAGTTACACTAGTAACGCCAAGAGAATAACCTTTCTCCTGTTAATCTGGTTTTGGTTAATTGCATGCATGTACAGAGGGAGAGAAAGAGTGAGATATGATCGAGCAGTTAGACCCATATGATTTCGGGAATATCATTGTAGTAATATACCAAATTAGAGAGCTAAATGCTATAACATTCAGGAAATTTGCTTATTAGCCATGAATTGTCTTTTCTCAGGCTACTTTGTAACCAAGGTGAAATGCATATAAATTTTTATGTTTATTACATATATATATATTTTGGACTTTTAATCTATTTAGCTAGTTTATTGGCAAGGAAGACCGGCCCAGATATAAATTGAGTTAGGGCTTGCATCAATTGGAATGTCCAAATTTAGTTGCATTGGGGCTTACATCCATTGAAATACTCGAATTAAAATTAGATTTGGTTTGGGGATTACATCCATTGGAATGCCCGATTTGGGCTAAAGTGTGGCTTACATCTATTAAAATGCTACGTAATTTGAATTTATGTATGTATGTATGTATGTATGGATGGATGGATGCATGGATGTATGTATGGGCATTTATGCATCCATGCATGTATGTACGTATGTATGTATGCATGCATGCATGCATGGGATGGATGGATGGATGGATGGATGGATGGATGAACGGATGCAAGAGAAGGTGTATCCGAGAAGAAGACAATGGTGGTGGTTGACGACAGAGTCACCGGAGCTCTCCTCGCCAAGCTTATCCAAAAAAATGTCCATGTCACCCTCATTGATCCATATGAAATAATTCTCAATTATTATTGGTCCATATTTCTTGTATAGAATGAAGGTTAAACCGATAAAAGGTGTAAATAAAAACCCCAATCTTATGTTTAACTAGGGTTTAGCAAGTTCAGTAGTGGAATAGTTTCACATCATGAGTCCCTATAGCGAGTTTAGCAATTTAGAATTGAAAGTCAAGTTGAAGCCAACTCTCAGGTGACTTAACTGTGATACAATTATATGTGGCTTAATGCATTAAAAGACTTTAAATTGGACAATGTTCCAGGTTCCAAAAAACATAAGCCGGTTCTCAATCAACAGCCTATTTGATCGGTTACAAAAGCCAGAGAAGTATGTGTGTACAAAATCAATCGAGATAGAGGGCACATACGTGCTACCATGATCTGTGTACATTTTGAATTCATTATGAATGCCAAAAAAATTATGTTTATATACAAATTGTTGATCTTCAACAAGTAATAATAATAGAATATAGTATTTTAGAAGCATGTACAGAAAAAAAA
>NW_018243306.1:0-5038 GCF_001263595.1 Phalaenopsis equestris | reverse complement strand
AGAATGAATCTGAAATGAGAGAAAGATATTTGCACCGTTTCAATTAAGGAATGAAGCATATTCTTGTACATTAATTTCAAGGACAAAATTTTTATAAGGACGATTGAATTTAATAATAGCCTGTTAAAGTTACAATTAAATTAACTATATAAAAAAAGAAAAAAAAATGAAAATGATCTTATTGTTGAGACAATTGTGACCTGTGTGAAATAGAGTGTCATTTAATCTTTTCTCCCACCGCCCCCAGTAAAAGGTAAGAGATTTTATCCTCTCCTTCAGTTGATTCGAACCCAGTGAGAGAAAGTCAGAGAAAGCGAGAGAAAGCGAGCATGAGAAAGAGAGAGAGAGAAATCAAAGAAGCTGAAGAAGATGAAGAGGAGAGGAAGAAGATAGGAGGAGACAAGCAGCTCACTTGATGCATATGTTTCCTTCTAGTCTCACGATCGAACGAGCACAATAGAAGCTCAAAAGGCTCGCTAGAATCCTTTTGTGGGCAGAGATGCACAGCTCCAAGCATCTCGACAATTCTAAGGCCCCATGCAAGCGTGAAAGACCAAAAGGGAAGAAAGCGAGCCTTCCTCGTGTACATTTCTTGCGTGAGAGAGGATACAAGATCAAAGCTTTCTGTGTCCCAACTGAGCAGAAGAGAAGAAGAGAGGAGGCAAGTAGCTCACACAAACCCTGCTGCATTTTTGATCAAATGTCAAGAAAGGGAGCCGAACGGCTTTACCTTGTTTTCGCAAATCTTTGTACTTAATAGATGCATGACTGAGAGCTCTAGGAGAAGGAACAGCTCATGGAAATTTCTTCGTGCATGAGGTACTCGAATGAGCTATAACTTCCCAAATGTTGTGATTTATCATGTGTGAGCCCTTGGAAATCTATGTTGTCAGTTTTTAATATACCAACTTCCAATTGAAGTTTGAAATTCTGAGAGAAATGTCCATACCCATCTTACAATAATAAAACAAACAAAATTTGAAAAAACTTCCTCCGAATATGAAGCACTACTCTTCTCCACAAGCTGCAGAAAAACTGGTACTTTCGTGGGGGTATTCTCTGCTGAAAACAATAAATGTAAAATATTTTGGCTAATATGGCCTGGAAATTTTCTGACAACAGGATTTCAAGTACAGTACGTACTCAGTAAAACATAACCAAATTCATCAAAAAATGCAAACTTCAAAAAAATTAACCGTTGTAATGAACTTTTCAGAACACACCTTAAATCTTGAAGCGACAGAAGAAAATTTATATGATGATCTTAAAGCATCCTCCGAAAATGACGCAAAAAGCCCAGAAATTAAATGACATTTGGAGGAAGAAAGCAAACTGCGATGTTCCGCAACAACATAGTCTCGATTTTTATCTAAAAATGTATCTGTTTGATAAGTAACCTGAAAAATCAGAAAGCAGGCGTTAAAGATATGGCATACTATCAAAACTTATACTGGTATCTTGATGGCAAAGGAAAAAATTGAATCACTTGACATACCTTTCCAGCATAATGGGAAACAGTAAAATATGTCTCTGAAAATTTTGGTTTTTCCAATCTTGAATGATTACGGAAGCTTTGAAAAAGCTTTGTTGTAAATGACTCATTTGTTGATTTAGGAAACATACTGAGAATCAGAAATTTCAGTGCATTACTGATTATGTGACCATCATTTCTAAATCATGAACTTCAAGATACAGAAAAATATGCTTACCAAGCTTCGTCCAGAAGAGAGATTATACCCAATGGCTTCTGCAAGAAAATAAATAAATAAATAAATAAATAGATAGATAGATATATGTATATATGTATGTATGTATTTATATACATAGATACATACATACATATATGCATAGATATATATATACATAGATACATATATACAATTAAATACATATATACATATATGAGAAGTACAAAGCCATACTAGAAGATCTTTAAGGAACCAGCCTAGAGTACAAACAACAACAACAACAACAACAAAGCCTTAATCCCACTACGTGGGGTCGGCCACATGAATCCTTTTTCTCCATACACGAGAGTACAAAAAAAAAAAAAAAAAAACATGCTCCTGATATTGAATAAGTAAATAAAAAAGAATCTCACAAAAGGAGCAATTTCATTTAATGTAGATGACCTTCTTGTAGCTTGACTAAACTAGGAATAATGCAATACATAATTGAGATCATTGTAAATAGTTAACTCGCAAAGAAACCCAAAAAAAAGAAAAAAAAAAAGGGAACGGACAAATAAAATTGACAAAAAAACAATGCAAAGACAAAATTGAAATAGTCAAACAAACCCAAAGCCCGGCGAAATTTACAAATCCTGCCATTATGAGTGTCTCAAACCAGCACTTCAGCCAACCACTTCAATTTTTAAAGTATATTTCCTACGAGTGAGCAAGAGCAACTGAAATCCACAATCAGCTCTAAAAAACAGAACATATTTCTTCTAGTTTCTCAAAAGTACACATAAAAAAAGTACAATTCACATTCAAGAATTATTTGCCTAAATCTTGGAAATAATTGAAGTACTGGCGAGAATAATATAGAATATTGAAAAAGACAAGGGTGAAAACAATTGATCCCAAAATTTAGTAAGCCTACAACCAAATTCCCAAGCTTCCCCTGCAACTCTCCCATTTTCAAGGCATTATGAAGGGGAATGAACGTCAAACTTACGGACAAGAGTAAACACTTCATAACTGAGAAGAAAATTTTGAGTGCCAAGTTTACTGCAGAAAAAATGTAGAAAGAAAGGGAGAGATAAAACAGATGAAGGATGTATCACCATCTTTGCTTTTTGGGAAAAGTTAACAAGATTATTTTGAAAACAGCAAAGTATCTCTAGAATCAGACGTGTGAAAGACAGAATATAATATGAAAATGACTTAATAAGAAAAAAAAAACATAAGAAACAGAAGCAAATCAATTCAAATCAAACAAAATGGGAGAATAAAAAACCATTTTTGAAAAACATAAATATATTCGCCCTGATCCAATTTCCACCGCTCAAATCGGGATCTCCTTCAACTAATATTAAGGGTATCAAGCAAGACTTTCTATAGCACATTTCTTATTTCTCAAAGATTCCACATGCCCAATCCTCTCTAGCCTCTTCTTCCTTTCTCATCACATCAACCATTGCAAGATCCAATACACCTTATCAATAATGTCATGGTCATCTCCTCTCTCTCTCACATTCCACCTCTCAACTAAGACCTACCCTACAATAGCCATATCCTAGCAAGCCACCACCTATCCCTGCCATTCCAACACCATTATCTGACCATGATGCTACCTTTTTCCGTCCGAGTCCTCTTCATTCCTCTCCGCAGCCCAGCCCCATCTTCCTTGCTGCCAAAGCCCAAGGCAGTCAGCCTTCTCGCTGTTCGGGCAATGTCTCGCCATCCCTTTGCTAGCACCAGCATCCCCTTGCTGCCATCCTACAATCCCACTCTCTAAAAACCTTTTTGCTACCTTCCTGGAGGCCCAAACCATCACCGATCATCACCGTCAACCCTAGATCCATGCTAGTGTGAGTTCGTGTTGTGTATGTTCTTAATTTCTATTTATGTGTGTTCGTTGTAATAGCCCATTGATTTTCTAGTAATAATATATGTTTGCTTATTGTTGTTTGGGTTAACTCAGATATCATTTGGTATCAGAGCTAGTTTAATCCTACTCCTAACCTAGAGCTACATCAATCCCCCACTACCTAACCCAACATTTTTCCTTGCCCACCCTACATTTCCATCTACCCAAACTCAAACCCTAATCAAGCCATAGAGGAGACAATTGTTGGAAGTTGATCAAAAAGTTTAACATGGAAAAGAAACAGCAAGAATTAAACCGAGTGCTACAAAAACCCATTGATATTGAGGAAAGGACCTCGCAAGAGGGCATGATAACGAGATCCGACAAGAAGAGAGAGGAGCACATAAATCCTTTCCATAGGGATGGTTCCAGTAGAAAAGAAGAAAGGCCACGTTGCTTTGGGATTTATATCAAAGGAGACTGAAGAATGAAGTGTCTATTGAAGGAAACAAGGATATAAAGACTCTGGAGTAAAAGTGAACCTACTGAATTTCGAAGGGAGAATGATTTTAGATGACTTCATAGATTGGTTGTTGGTCATCCAAAAGATTTTTTAATACAAGGATGTGTCAGATGAATAGAAAGTGAAGCTTGTTGCTATCAAGCTGAATAAGAAAATCTCGTTATGGCGGGAGAATTTGAAGAGGGAGAGAAATAGAGAAAGACAGAGCAAGTTTACTACCTGGAAGAAGATGGAAAGAGAGTTGCAGCCACAGTAACTACTCCCATACTACTGTCAAGATCTTCTCTTGAGACTCCATTTATAGCAAAGGCACCTATCAGTGGAGTACAATATGAAGTTTATACAACTTTAGCTAAAATGTGATTTGATGAAGTCAAAAGAGCACACGATAGTTGGGTACTTGGAAGGCATGAAGCTCATCATTGGCAAAGTGGTTTAGCTAAAGCATTACTGGTCATTGGGTAACATTCAAACCTTAAATCTAAAGGTCGAGAAACAACATAAGCAAAGCAGGCAACCACCGTCATTCAGACACCACCCATAATTGGAGACGTCAGTAGAAGCACTCCTAAGGTAGTTGAGAAGACTGACTAGGAGAATGATAGAACTTCTTAGAGTAAGAAATAGCCTAAGAAAAGTACCTCCCCCAATACAATCTCAACCAGAAAGTCTTTCAGATGTCACAGTTATAAACGCATCATTTTCAGTTGTCCGACAAGTCGAGTTGTGACCTTCACCTTGCAGGGTGCAGTAGAAGAAGTGAACAATGAAGAGGCTGCTGAGAACAAGGAGTACCAGCTCCATTATATGAAGGTAAAATACTTGAGATTTAATGAGTCCTTCAGATTGAGACTATGGGGAAGGAGTATTGGCTTCGCCACAACACATTTCACATCTATTGCATAGTGAAGTTATAGGTAATGCAACCTCATCATCGATGGAGGAAGTAGTAAGAATGTAGCGTCTACACATATGGTGGAG
>NW_018243305.1:0-324 GCF_001263595.1 Phalaenopsis equestris | reverse complement strand
AGCATTAACATCTCTAAAAATTTTAGGCCAATAAAGCCAAGATTGTAGAATTTTGTATGTTGTTTTATCAAAACCAAAATGTCTCCCAAAATCAGAATTATGACATTTTTGGATAATTTCATAAGTTTCTTCTAATGGTACACATCTTCGAATGATCAGATCCTTTTCTTGTTTATATAAATATGGGTCATCCCAAAAATAAGTCCTAGCTTCAGAAAAAAATTCCTCATTTGTTGGTATTCCATTCCGTAGAGTTTAAGATCACTAACAATATAGTTCACAATCTCAGCATATCACGGAACATGCCACTCATTTACAGTGAAC
>NW_018243304.1:0-336 GCF_001263595.1 Phalaenopsis equestris | reverse complement strand
CCCATATTTGGCTAAACCTAAAGATATTTTCCATCTAGCCTTAACCATTCTAATTATTAACCATTGGCTCACCTGGCCACCTGAACACCGGTCTGGCCGGCTGGCCTACTGGCCGGAAAAAACCAAAACTGAGGGCCACCCCATGACCAAAACACTAAATTTCAACTTCCTGAGTTGGCTCATCCCCATTATCCATTGGTGCTACTGAGCCCTCCACCTCTGCAACCCTTCGCACCTACAAGCCAACCATGGTGGTCTCTTCTTCCCCCTTTATTTAAACTCTACCCCAAATGACCAAGAAAGAAGACACACCAAACTACTTGAGGAGACTCTGCC
>NW_018243303.1:0-821 GCF_001263595.1 Phalaenopsis equestris | reverse complement strand
AGTTTTTGGAGGCACCTCTTGGAGAACCGACATTAGGCTTTATTTGGGGTCAAAGTTCATCAGAAAATGGACTCCTTTTTTCTCCAAGACGTTCCACCAGGCTCCATTTTCGCCATTCTTCATAATCCATCTTCATTTCACCACCATATTGGAGTCCATTAGTGATTTTTCTTTTATATTTTAAAGTTTGTTTGGTGAGATTTAGTGTGAAACTTTCTGTAAGAGTGTTCGAGAAGGAGAAAAGTGAGAGATATCTTCTTCCTGCATTTCTAAGGAAAGGCTACAAGGGACTTGCTTTGAGAAAGAGTTTCAAAAAAGTTTTATTTGTTTATTAGTGTTGTATGAACTTTCTTTTATATATGAAATTTGTGTTTTGTTTTGTCTTTCTCATGAAGTATGAGTAGTTCCCTCTATCTTTCTCCCTACTCTAAGATATGGTGAAATGAACAGATAATATGATGTGTCAGTATTAAAATATAAAATAAATTGTTATGATTTTTCAACTCCAAACTTAATTTACATTTCAATCTGGCCAATTGAATTGTTTAAATATGTTGTGAAACATATGGTCCAGGAAATGGAGTATGAGTTCTACAACAGAGTGAGGATCACATTTGATTTCATGGAAGAGAAAATCGTTCATGGAATTAAGTGCAAATAAATAGGGAAATATTTTTTGTTGGGTGTAGAATTGGAGAATCTTTAGGGTGACAGACTAAAATTCCTAATTCGATCTTAGTGTTTAAAAACTAAAGTGAGAGTTAGCCTTCAGGTGAAGGGAAATGGGAGCTCTGGAGTGGGAGCCGGTATCCTCCTAGCCT
>NW_018243302.1:0-1435 GCF_001263595.1 Phalaenopsis equestris | reverse complement strand
CGGTCATCAATCCATAACATCTCTAAAACTTGGCTTCTTCTCTTCTTCTTCATGTCCAGTTTTTGGCTCAGGTCTCTCCCTTTTATGAATGGAGTAAGTCTCTATTTATATAGTTTAGGAGTGACCTCCTTGCAAATAAGAAAGTAATCAATGTCACTACATTGGACGATCCAAAGAGATTTGCTTGATTGGATGTCATTTTGTTGATGTTAAGTGTCTTAACGATATCATAATTAAATGAGCTAGGGCTTGTTGGATTTATCTTGTCAATTCACTCAATTTGAATATAAAATTGTCAGATTTGAAATCTATTTAACATTTCAATTAATAATTATTCACCTAAAGCTTTAAAAAGTTGTTTAACGAATTTTTGTGTCATTGTGTTCGTCTCGTCTAACCGATCATTTTTTACTATAAGTGTTTTGACATCAGAATTTGAAGATTTCCTCTTCAAAAAATATCTCGAATGTGTCATATTTCTAGTCAAGAAATGAAATTTATTGTCGATTTATCAACCATAAAATTTATCATAAATAACTTGACTCTAAACAATATAAAAGTCATGAATTTAGATACCTCCCCCAATTATTTGTAGCAATATTATATTGTTTCAGCAGGCCCACACCACAGATTGTTGATCTTCTCCTACTTTTTTCATTATTTTAAACTTTCGTCAGCATCTGACTTTGATTTATTCGCCCAATTTCAGACTTAGCATCGATGGACTTTTCAAATTCATTTAAAACGGTAAAAAAATTCTCTTATTGCATCAGCGGCGCACATTTTCTGGCCGGCGATTGTCTTGAAATTATTGAGGTAACTTATTATTTAAAAATCATTAATAACATCTTGGATTCATTACATTTTTAGATTTAGCATCCTTCGCCGAAATATTATTCGGCGTTACTAATTAGAAATACAGACTTTTTTCGTGGACCCATGATTTAGAGATTCAGGAATAAATAAGCTATGGCTTGTAGCATTAAGGCTCTCAAAACAGTTCGTTGTTCGTGAACAACTCGTGTTCGGCTCGTTAAGAAGCTAGTGTTCGGCTCGTTAATTTTTTTCGATAAGTTAACGATCTTAAAGAGCCGAACATGAACTAAGATGTGTTTGTTCGTGTTCGGCTCGTTTTGACTCGAAATACTACTCATCAAGTATATATATATATATATACATATATATATTAAGTAGTATTTTAAAAAAATCTAATTGACTACAAGGCTACAAAGAGTTATAATCAATTAAAATATTGATTAAGAAAATAGAATAAAAATTATTAAATTAGATTCAAATGATGTTTTAATATAAATAATAACTTTTAAATCTTGCTCAAATTTTTATTGTCTTATGTCTTATGGCTTTATGATTAGGGTTGTTAAAATTACTCTTTGTTTGTGAACAGCTCGTGTTCTGCTCGTTAAGCAAACAAGCA
>NW_018243301.1:0-393 GCF_001263595.1 Phalaenopsis equestris | reverse complement strand
CTAGCCAAACTGGCTACTGAACTAATATATAGTGCTCATTTTGTGTACTGATCAATCATCTTTTTATGTTGGGTTCACCTCATGAATATATATATAACACTTCGGGATAAGAGTAACACTTCCGCAAGTTTCATCGCAAGTTTCATTGACCCAGCCGTTGAATCAAATAGTCGAACGTGCTGTAGCTGCAGCAACATCAAATTACGTATCTTATTATGGTTATATTAATAAATTATAAAAATGAACATTTACATACATACCACTCAGTTTCTGTAAATTTACATATCAAACCACAAAATTTATTTTTATATTTACCATATAAATCGTTTACAGCACATCAAAAAGATTATCATTAAAATAAATACATATATCTTCAGTTAGGCAAAATAATAT
>NW_018243300.1:0-759 GCF_001263595.1 Phalaenopsis equestris | reverse complement strand
TAGCCATACTAGTTATATAGAAGAAGCAGATAAGGTGATGTCTCTTAAGAAAAAATGGATTGAAGAAGATTGTATCAGAGCTCGTCACCACAGTTCCTTTTATCAACTATATATTCTGAATGCCCAAGGAGAGACTAATGAAAGATAGGAATTTTTTCCAATAAATGATAAGTGGAATTAAGTTTAGTGTTAGAGTTTGTTTGTTAGGAGTCATTGTTTTTATGTGTTAGTGTTAAATCTTGTTTTTATTGTTCATGTCTTTTATGTGTTTAATTGAGTATGTTTGTTTAGCATTTGTATTTAGGAAAATTTTCTCATCCGAGACTCTTTGGAATGAGAATTATGTTTTGAATTTTTCTTGTAATAGTTCATAAATGAATATATGTGTTTGTTTGTGTGAAAATTTGTATTATTTTAGCCATGAATTAAATTAGTTATATTGGTGAATTTTGAGAGAGGAGAGTTAGAGGAGAGTAAAATAGTCATTCAAGTGTTGTAAGACCATTTAGGGGTGGTTTACTCAGGCTAATAGTGCATTGTACTAAAGTTCAAAAATATCAAAAATCATGCACAAGCGCCACATTCTTGCACTTAAGCACGATCTAACCCGAGATGCATGTGCTTAAGCACCACTTATTTGCGCTTAAGCGCCAATTCATGAAAACCAGTTCACAAATGGTTAAAGGTGAAAAATAACACCAAAAATTACCATTTTTAATCCTGTTGTTTTATTCTTCCTCTCGAGTTCGCAATTTTGAA
>NW_018243299.1:0-414 GCF_001263595.1 Phalaenopsis equestris | reverse complement strand
CTCACCCTTACATTCTCACTCTCTCTCACTCTCTCTCACCCTCTTTTGACTCTCTCCATCTTCTCTTTATTCTCTCTCACCCTCATTTATTCCCTCCCTTCCTCCCTCTCATAAGCTCTCTACTTTATGGTTCTCACTTTGCCTCTCGTCCTCTCCCTAAATTTCTCTTTTAGCTTCTTCTATATTGTTCAAATTTTTCTCTCTCCTTCTCTCCCACTCTCTCTCCTCCCATTCCACCCTCTCTCTCTAGTGCTCTATTATTCTCCTTCACACAATAGCTTCCACTTTTATCTCTCTTTCTCCTTCTCTCTTTCTCTCTCGCGGTCCCTCAACCTTGCTCTCTCCTTCTGTCTACTATTTCTACAACTTTGTCTACTTGTTTTTCTCTCTCTCAATATCTCTTTATCTCTCTCC
>NW_018243298.1:0-334 GCF_001263595.1 Phalaenopsis equestris | reverse complement strand
TGTCATTTATTAGCCTACATACAATTTTGTATTTTTGTCATTTATTATGATTTAGTATAAATAGAGCTTATATGTTTTGGGTTAAGGTTATGCATGAGATCATTCATTTGAGTCTTAGGATTAGGGTTAGGGCTTAGATAGAGATTTCATGCCTCTCGAATTATATGAATTTGGAGAGATCACCTATCTCTTGCATCTAGGGCTGCCAAAACGGCTCGTTGTTGGCGAGCAACTTATGTTCGGCTCGTTAAGAAGCTCGTGTTGACTCGTTTGCTAAGTTAAAGAACGAACATGAATATAGATTTGTTCGTTCGTGTTCAGCTCGTTTTGGCTT
>NW_018243297.1:0-461 GCF_001263595.1 Phalaenopsis equestris | reverse complement strand
ATCAATAATATAAGAGAAAGTTGAGAAACTCAGGACCGAGATCTCTGAGTTAGCTCGAGAGCACGGAGTTTTCGTCGATAGCGACGATGAAAATTTTGATTACAATGATTACTTGGAAGAAAATTTCATGGATGTCCATGTAATTGAAACAAGAGCCACCACATCTGCAATCGAGGCTCAACATCACACAGAATAGAACGCCATAGATGAGTAGCTAGGGCTACCCTCCTAAGGGATGTGCAAGTTAGTCTACTAGAGAAAAGAATAGAAGAAATGACTGCAGCAATGAGTGTCGTGGTCACTATTCTGGTGCAATCACAAGCGCCGCAATTGGCTTCTCCATAGATCAATCAGCTAGAAATCATACACATAATAGATGAAAGAAGAGATGTTGCTTTAGCAAACAGAAATGAGCAACTTATAAATGATTCTCCATCAGGATGGTTGAACAAATTTAAGCT
>NW_018243296.1:0-570 GCF_001263595.1 Phalaenopsis equestris | reverse complement strand
AACACAAACACAAACACAAACACACAAACAAGATAAATGAGGTCAATTCTTCCTCCATCTCATCACATCTCACTAACTTACTTCTAATTTCTAACAGAATCAGTACACAAATATATTGGGTGCTTATAAATGATTTTATATATTCTAATCCCAAAGATAATATTATCCTTGATATATTGGTTCTCGAGCACCAACACCATACATCACCATATCCCAATAATTAATCACCTCTAGCAGCTATAAATACAGTGTAAAATCATCCATAAGTTACTCATCAAATAGGTTCACGACCCTTATCAAATACAAATGAAATCAATGTTAGAGAAAGGAGGTAACAAAATTGAGATGGAACTATCACTGTAAAAATTCATAATGTCTTTTGTAAAATTCAAGTCTGGGTGAGACCCGAGTTGTAGTGGACTCGTCAATCCAACTACTACAAGAGAACATACAAGCCTAACCGTAATAAGAATTTAATGAATCATCACCCTTATGACATAGAAAAAGCAAATCAAAACACTTACAATCCAAACAACTACCAAACATCAAGCAAACTGATCAATCCACACT
>NW_018243295.1:0-1065 GCF_001263595.1 Phalaenopsis equestris | reverse complement strand
TATATATTTTAATCACTCATTCTCTCACACCATCCGATGCCATGTTGCGTCCCATCTTTTGAATAACAAGCTCATATTTGGAAGAAACTTGGTGGTGTTCATAAGCAAGGTAGGAAGATGACTGCACACTAGCTATGTATATACTGCTGAAAAAGCAAATGAAAAAAGCTATAAATTCAGCCTATTTGGCTTCACAGTGACAATTTGGTCCATTTGAATTGACTGGTTTTCATATTTGGGCAAAATGATTTGAATTGAAAAAATCAAAACAATCAAAATTTAGATGAAATTGAATCAACTGAACCAAAATTTCAATTGAAACGGTTCAGTTATGAACAAACCAAAATTTTCATGAATACTTAATTTAAGTTTGAATTTTTAATTTTTTTTTTAATTTTTTCAGTTAACTAAAAATTAAAATTGAACCAATAATAATAAGTTGAATATTGAGATTTTAAAAATAAAAAAAATGAAAATGCATTTTCGAATCTGAATCGAAGGAACTAAATTATTTGATTCAAGTCTATTTTTTGATTTGATCGAAAGCGTACATATTCTTTATTATTTTTATAATCTATAGATAATCCTAAAATAGACAACATTTTATAATTTTTTTAATTAATATTTAAAAAATCGATAAAATTATAGTCACACATGGTGAATTGATAAGGCTCCATTTTGGGTAGCTTATCCGCTGCGGCGGCTTTTTGAAAACATCGTCTCACAGTTTAGAAATTGCATTTGATTAGCTTATCCGGAAGCGCAGTTGGCTTTTTATACTAAATGTTAAACAACCCGAGGTCCGCGTTTCTAGATAAACGACTTATCTGGATAAGCACAAGCGGCCCAAAACGCACACTAAAAGTCTTCACCCCAAAGTGCGACTTCTGCATGTGTTATCGCATAGAATTATGTGGGACTATGAATTTGTGGCTTTTGGAATTATTTTTAAATTAATTATTTGTAAACATTAAAATTTTAAAAATTTCTATTTTTTAATTAGAGCTTTTCATTGTAGTTCTTTTAAAAAAAAAAAAGAAAATAATCAAATTCGATAAAATTTAT
>NW_018243294.1:0-514 GCF_001263595.1 Phalaenopsis equestris | reverse complement strand
CTCTATTTTAACACTTTTCATTAATAATCTAAAAAAAATTTTCATCATAATTTATTAGTCACATTAAAATCCACATCAAAAACATCACTATTATCCTTTCTTAAAGTTGAAATACACAGTTTTTTACATAGACTTGAAGTGTCAATGTGTCATGTATATAAATACAAAATTTAGTTATGAAATAAATAAATGCATAAGAATTGCATGCTAGGCATTGAATTTGCCTTTAAAGAGTGTCATTTACTTGCATGTCATGCAAATCTTATGTATTTAAATATCTCAAACCTAAACATTCATATTTACACACATTGCAATCACAACATTACTATCACATTAACAACATCATGGTACCAAATTTTAAATTTGAAATACACTTTTTCATGCATAGGTTTAAAGAACCAATGTGCATTGTAAATATAAAGTGAAATTTACATTCATATCTCACAATTCTTTTTTATTTACTTTGGTAATTTCATGCATAACACTCCAAACTTTAACATCACATTCAACATAG
>NW_018243293.1:0-494 GCF_001263595.1 Phalaenopsis equestris | reverse complement strand
ATGATTCTGAATTTGGAGGTCATTTTGGAAATGATTGAATTGTTCATAAAATTTTACAATCTCAATTTTATTAGCCTAGTCTATTTAGAGATGTTCATATATATATAAAAACATGTGATCGGTGTCAGAGAGCAGGTAATATTTTAAAAAGAAATTAAATGCCTCTAAATTTTATTTTGGAAATTGAAATTTTTTATGGATGGGGATTTGATTTTATTGGACCATTTATACCAATATTTGGAAATATATATATATATATTGATTGTTGTAGATTATGTCTCAAAATGGATTGAAATCGCTTTACCTAGATGTGTTGCTCGAACTGTTTCAAAATTTTTAATTAAAAATATTTTTAATGCCGAGAGTAATCATTACCAATGGAGGATCTCATTTTAGGAATGCAAGAGTTGCAAGATTGGTGAAAAATATAATAAAATGCATAAAATTGCAATTTTTTATAATCCCCAACTAGTCGTTTAACAGAAGTATCTAAT
>NW_018243292.1:266-2508 GCF_001263595.1 Phalaenopsis equestris | reverse complement strand
AAAAAATCAGAGCAGTTTTCTTGAAGTCACCGCACTAACGTATAAGATTGAAATAATAGCTTGTCATCATATAAACTTCAAAAAAATAACAAGAAATTAGTTCCTCAAATAGAACTATGATGGCGGTCTAAAATGTAAAGCATACATAAAGCTATCCTAAACATAACTAAATTTGCATCTTAATATAGTTGTTTGACTATGCTGAGATCTAAAGACATATATTATTTGATTCAAATTTATCTACAAAAAACACACAAAAATATTATTAAGCAAGCAAAAAATGTAAGCTAATACAAAGAAAAAAAAATGCTCGAAAAGTTTTGAGATTTTACAACAAACTAATTGAAATACAACAAACTTGATCTATAAAAATTTATAGCTAAATTTACAACAAAAATCTTCCCAACTAGTTTTAGTTAACTTTTCAAGATACACTTTAATAGTAATTCTAGCAAATATTTCTACAGTAATTTCCTCACACTATTTGTAAGAATATAGAATGAGATTTTTTTGCAGATAGTCAGTTGAATATTTCATCAGAGACACTATTCAGTCAATCTGATTCCCTAACTATTTTTTTTAAGAAAAACCGAGGGTTGCACCCAACTTTATTAAGAAGAAATAAAAGTTAAAACTCAAGAACTCAGATTATAACTCACACAAACAAAGACCAAAATCAACCCCCCCTCCCCCATAAGATCCACAAAAAAATTGAAAAACCATACATGGAGGCTTTTGTTGTTACATTAAGTTAAATTATTCCAAAATGTTCCAACAATGTTTTGCAATAGATTGAATCAACATGTGTTCCATGCACAAGAGTGTCTTTGCAAAGATCCAAACGTGAAGCCCGACAATTTTTACAACTAATCTATATCAACTTACATGAGTATTAAGTCTTTGATATGGGCTGCAAGGCATTTCAAGTGGATCTTATCTCAGTAGAAGAGTCTTTGCTAACAAGTAAGAAGCCAAAAATATACCATTTCCCATGTGTAAAATCAATTGCAGCTTTAAGGACTAAAAACTTCGGCCATGTAATCTTCGTCATGAAATTTTTACCATAGAATTTCATAGACAAACCTAAGAGTCACTGGTTCATATGATATTGGAAAAAGAGATAGGCCACCAAACGATCATCAACAAGCTATCATAACTTTACTCCCTACACTATTTGGAAGATATTTTGGTATACTAAGATCTAGCGTAATTAGAAATATAATGGAGGAAAGTAGAATAACTGGTGCACTGATATGTGGTATTTATAATAATACCGATCACAATACTGTGATGTGCCTCAATAACCCAAGTTCAAATAGGTTGTGGAAGTAAACCATCATATAAAACATTTTTTTTTTTATCAAACTCATGATTTCCTCAAATAATTATACAGGGATGGCTAAGGACGTAGATACGAGAGGTTGTCACCTAACTAGATGTATTTTGACCTAAGAATAAGTTGACCCATCAATAGTAGAAGTACCTCAGAGCATAGGCTCATTAAGAGCATCTAGAGCATTAAACCATGATCAGAAAATGTTCATATATTTCCTTCTTAATAAAATTGAAATATAAATATAATATCATCTTAATTAAAATATTTTATAGGTAGTGATACTTGAGACCACCAATCATGTATGGAAAGCATGTGAATGGTCAGTTCGCTCCCCATGATTCATTCGAGCATTAAAAATTATAATGATTGATTTTGTTCGATAATTATAGTTTATCAAGCTAAATCATAACTTGATAACTACAATGGTGAAGCGATGGTGTTCTTTGACTAATACATTTTATTTACATATTGATAAGTTGAGTACATATTAAATTGTATATAATTCATATATTTATAGTTCATCTTATGATAAAAAATTTTTTTATTATTTTATAGGTGAGGTGACCTATCACACTATAGGATGTACAAAGTATTCTTGTCAATAGGGTGGATGGAGAGGTCCGGATTGGTCATATAGTTGTTGGCCAAGATTTATGCTAGTAGTGTTGGCCAGACCTTTGTGATGGCTTATTGGGAAGCCATCTAGATGTAGATATAGAGGTCATCATCCTGAAGAAAAAGATATAGAGGCAAAACTTTGTATTGGCCACTCTCAATTTCATGCAATTGAAAATCATTTTTGAACATGTTGTGCCATTCAAAATTTTTAATTTTGAAAGTTCAAATCTATTCAACGGTGCATTATCTAAACATTTTAAATTAATTTCAATACTATATATATATATA
>NW_018243292.1:0-256 GCF_001263595.1 Phalaenopsis equestris | reverse complement strand
ATATATATATATATATATTCCGAAAAGCTTTTTGCTTTATCATAGAGGTGACAAAAAACCGTTTCTTAGGTAACATTTCCAGTACATAAATGCTAGCATATATAACAACTGATTGAAACTAAACAAAAAGCTCAAAATTACATCCAATTTAAATTACTCATAAGGGAATCTCTCTGAGTCGTTCGATCAAAGTGATCTGAATTCTTTTCTTAATTCAACATTGAATTTATAAACAGAGCCCGACCGGCATCTTGAA
>NW_018243291.1:0-443 GCF_001263595.1 Phalaenopsis equestris | reverse complement strand
TGGGTGAGTTTAATTTAATTTTTTTGCACTGTGGACGTGTTGAGAGTTCTATCATATCTCTGGCAAGGATTTGAGCTAAAAAATTAAGCTCCGGCAAGGGGAAATAGGGCAGAGGAGTGGTTGAATTACACTGAGGAGGTCTCAAAGAGGCTATGGGAGCAATTTAGAGGGGTCTCCTTGAGATAATTTTTCTTGGCCATGAAGGGGCCATTTTATAGCCATGGCGACTAGCCATGGCGGGAGAGGGGAGCTCAGGGCCTGGTCATGGGTCCAAATGTCTGCCCAGGTGGAGGGTTGAGGAGGTCTAAGGTCTGATTTTGGTGAGCTAGCCCCTAGGTTTAAGATTTGGTTTGATTCAAGGGTTGTGGCTCTTGGTTTGGCCTTTTTTCCGATCCACAAGGTGGCTGGCCGGCCAGGGAGTGGTCACCTTTGGCTCAAGAAGG
>NW_018243290.1:0-481 GCF_001263595.1 Phalaenopsis equestris | reverse complement strand
CTCCGAATATCCGATAATGGCCATCTGTGGAATATTGGGATGTATGCATTCTCTGCAACAAAACTAACTCAGTAATGTTCGTAGAGATGTTAGTTAACAAGTATTAGGAGCATTGACATATCATTGATTTTGTATGTATTTACATATGTAACAACTAAACTTTACTTTCTTACATTTTTACAGCCAAATCATTCATACAACATCAAAAATACTACTATTTTAACTTTTAAAAAGTGAAATACTCATTTTTTTACCTGCATTTAAGGCGGCATATATGTAAAAATTGAAATATAGGTGCTAGATATGTAAATTCATAAGAATTGAGTGGCATGTATTTAAGTCTTTCTAAATATTAATATGAGCATTTACATGCATGGCACACAATTCTTATGTTTTTAAATATCTTTCACCTAAGCTTTCATAGCTATTCACATAATATTAAAATCTTTGATATCACATAACAAATAACATCAAAGTGTTG
>NW_018243289.1:0-1020 GCF_001263595.1 Phalaenopsis equestris | reverse complement strand
TTAATTTTTCACTAAAATAATTCTAAAAATTAAAACATAAGTTTAAAAAATATTTCTCTGGGTTCCTTGACATCAGAGAGATTTAATAAAAATATAAAAATTAATTTTCCACATTTAAAATATTTTATAAGTAAAAATGAATTTTCCTTATTTTCCCATTAAAATAATTATCATAAAAAAATAAAAAATCATGGAATTTTGGCTAAATGTTTCTTTGACCTAAGGGGACCTATAGTAAATTTCTCATGAATAAAAGCTTTATTTTGGATAAGTTAAGTAAAATCAACTTTGAAAATACTACTTTCTAAATTTAAATAATTAATAAAAATTAAATAAATTTAGAAAACCCACATTTTCTCTTCTGATGTTTTAATTAACTCATAAGTGAGGTAACATAAAATTTTCAAGTCATTTGAGTCTATTTTAATGAATTATGGGGTATTAAGGCCTCAGGGCCAAAGGGTAATTTTTTAGAATTTAAGGCTTAATTAATATTTAGGCTTAACCAAAGAGCTAAATGGACAATAAATAATCTTAATTGGAATATTTTAATGACAGAAATAGGAAAAGTTAAATGGTAGTAACCAATCTTACTTTGATCTTCTAAAGTACAAATTTGTAATTTTTCAAAATTAACGAAATTTAGAAGAATATTTAAATAAAAAGATACTAAGGTAAGGGGTTTGATATTGGAAGATCACAACTCAGTGATTTTAAGCCCCAAATAATGGTTTTGAGATGATATATAATTCATGTTAATGATTAAGAATATAAATATAAATATTGAAAAAATCAATTTTCTTGAAATTGTAAATCTACCCATTAAATCTTAAGAGCTTAGTAGTGAACTAGGCTTAATCAAAATGTTGTCTAATGAGGTTTGGAAAAAAATTTATAATTAATTTAAAACTTTTTAAAACACTACAAGCCCATTCTTTAAAAATCAAATTAATTAAATTTCTTAATTAAGTCAAGTTGTCGCTAAGGTCTCTACCTATATAATTCATAAGTGAGATATCA
>NW_018243288.1:0-517 GCF_001263595.1 Phalaenopsis equestris | reverse complement strand
ATAAGAGTGAAGCTTCTTCCATAAGTTTTTTTTTTTTTGCCTTTGTCATATTCTAAAAACTTCTCCATTCCAACAGTAAAATCACTGTAAATTAATTATTGTGATTATAATGACCGCTACACTGGAATATCATCTATCACTTATTTAAATATCTTTATTTCTAGGAGTTTCTTGGTTTAATTAGTTTCAAGATCTTATGATCTCATCCTACAAAAAATCTTATATTTTTTTCACATTCTATCATCTCCATGTCAAAATACTTAATGCAGTCTTCTTACAAATTGTCAAAAGCAACTACATCACTTATGCTATGTTTTCTTTTTATTTCGTTCTTTATTATTATTATGATTGTTATTTTGTTTGAAGTGTTTGAGATTCCTTTTTCGAGTACTGCAGCTCATATGCGTTGCACCCGGGGCTTGCATGCTAAGATTAGACGCGCCTTTTCAACAAAATAATTTTGTAGGGGCATTCTTATGTATTAATCAAACACTTAAATTTTTATATTTACATGAAT
>NW_018243287.1:0-872 GCF_001263595.1 Phalaenopsis equestris | reverse complement strand
ATTTATAATCATTAAATTTAATATTTTCCATAACATTGCTTTAAGGGCCCAAGAGAATATCTTTTCATGTCTTGTATATTTCTTGTTTGTTTCATGCCATATTAATAAGCAGTTTTAGTTTAAAAAAAAAAGCTTATTATGTCTTAATATCTTTCTTAACAAATTTAATTAAAAAAGAAATATCTTATATCTATCGTGTTTTTTTCCTGTCATATTAATAAACAAACTTAATTAAAAAAGATTTAAGTGGATGCGTGCATTGCATTTGAAGTTTATGACGTGTTGTCATTGTTATTGAATATTATTGGGATGTGCAAAGCGTGTTATTTTTTTTATTTATTTTTGTGAAAGTTCAAGTTAGTGTCATTGTATTATGAGACTTTACTTCAAATTATTTATGTTAGATGATATATTTTAATGGGGAGCAACATGATTGTACTGCCTAAAAAAAGGCCTTACCAGGCAGGAAGAATCTCCAATGAAAATGCGCCAAGACCCAGGAGATGTCAAGCCGACCGCTTTCGATAAGGTCTAGGCATCACACTGTGTTGAGTTGGGATCGTTGGCAGGCTTCTGATGGCCTTCGGTTCAGATGAATTTGGGTTGTTTAGCTTGATTCTGCTGGTTGATCATTCTAATCTGTTTGTTGGTTATCGATTTTTAGGTGAGGAGCTCCTATTGATAGGATGAGATTTGATCATCTGGTGGAGGGCGAAAATCATTGTAATCCGACGGGTAGCTCACCTCTTAGCAAAAGATTCATGCAGGATGCAATTGGAGTATCATGATCAATCCTCAACCTCTTTATGAATAGTATCAGAGGTGTTTGCGAGATGTATGTTGAGACTTTACCCTTAAGCTGGATTGGGGCA
>NW_018243286.1:0-410 GCF_001263595.1 Phalaenopsis equestris | reverse complement strand
TTGAAAGGTAAGGATCAATCTCAAAAGAGTGCGTCGAAAGGTAAGGTCACCTCAAACGGGTGAATCAGAAATTAGAGACTGATTCAAAAATGAGAATTGAAAGGTAGTGATCAATCTTAAAAGAGAGCGTCGGAAGGTAGGGACCGACCTCAAAAGGGTGAATAAAAAATTAGGGACTAATTTGAAAATGAGAATTGAATGGTAAGGATCAATCTCAAAATAGAGCGTCGAAAGGTAAGGACCGACCTTAAAAGGGTGAATAAAAAATTAGGGACTAATTCAAAAATGAGAATTGAAAGGTAATTATTAATCTCAAAAGAGAGCTTCGGAAACTATAGACCGACCTCAAAAAGGTGAATAAAAAATTATTGACTGATTCAAAAATGAAAATTGAAAGGTAAGGATCAATC
>NW_018243285.1:0-869 GCF_001263595.1 Phalaenopsis equestris | reverse complement strand
CATGCATGTATGATAAATTATTATATGATAAATTGCATTTGAATAATAATTGTTGCCAATATCGATGAATATGTCTGAAGGAGAATAAAAAAGTGATGAGGGCAAGTCTCTTAGGCCAGGTGCAAAGTAAAAATTAAGATCTGAAAATATTTTGGGCATCAATAATAATCAAAATAGAGCAAATAAGGAAACCAGAGCAACTGAGCTATGGGAAATCATTCAATTGATATCAAAAGTGGTCGACAAAATGATTGCTATCAAAAGATCTTCCACAACTACAAATCTCTAATATGAAATTAGGACATAAGTTGATCAACATTTAAAAATCTTTCAGTCTTTTAAGTCATCTGTATTCAAGAGTGCTAGCGACCCAACAATTATTGATGATTGGCCATTGAAGAATGGGAAGACTTTGAATAGTACGATTTGCCTTGAAAAGCGAAGAGTGGTGTTAGCCACTCGCATGCTAGAAGATAAAGCAGAGAGGTGGTGGTAGGTGCAGCATAGAGAAAAATTTCAGCTAAGATCTTTTCCAGAGTCAGTGAAATGAATTTATTAAAGTCTTTAAATATTGGTTTATTCTGCTTTCCGCCTGATTAGTGCTACAAGATAAAATTTTTAATCTAACTTAGGAGTCCAAATCACTATACAATATGAGCCAGAATTCACTTCTCTTTTCATATATACACCTCACTATATCAGTACCCAGAAGAAAAAGTGTCATAGATTTTGTTCAACCTCAAAGATCAATTGAGGTTGGCTTCAACGCCATCCACAATTAGTGATTTCTCAGTTCTAGTTGAAGCCAAACAAATTGAAAATGAACTAAATTTTTCTAGTCAGCAGTGACAACCTCAGACAAGCAAGTG
>NW_018243284.1:19082-29982 GCF_001263595.1 Phalaenopsis equestris | reverse complement strand
ATAGGGGTTTCGAAGCTTCAACTTTCTTTTATATACTCGTTCTATATTAACAACTCTCTATTTGGGATGTCATGAGAATACGGGTTTGATCCAGTTGGGAATTTAAAGTTGAGTTTAAATTGAACTATTAGTAAGCTATTTATAATTTTTATGGGTATTATATATGCTAGCTTACTCGTGAATAAAAATTGGAATAGTGGTACCATTGGCATGCCATCCTACTATGTCATTAAACTGATATACATGGCTTTAATTGGATTACTTCGTTCCTAATGGCTGAATTTGATAATTTGAAGATATTAGCACTTTTTTTGGAAAGTTTTGTACATCAAGTATGTAATGTTTACATATGTATACACTTGAAGTTCAAACTTGAAGGTGGGAGGATGATGTTATAGAATCATTCAAAAGTTTATTTCTCCCTAGTCTTTTTGATATGAGATATCCAAGATTGTTGTTATAATGCATATACAATAACGAATGGTTTGAAAGTTGGAAAAGTTTTACATGCGATGCTTGTGCGAGAGTCCTGAAAATTTGATAAGTTTAATTTTTTTGGAAATATGAATTTGATCGTTTTATTCGTGAGGGGTCTGGAATTTTGACAAGTTGGCTTTACACAAAATTTGATTGCTTTAGGCGAGTTGAGAATTTATTTGGCTTTCTTTTCCGCTGGTTTGAGCACTATTTTGAAAGAGGATTTGAGTGTTGTTTTAGTGTGAGTTTGGAAATCTTTTGGAGAGTTTTAAATGAGCCTTTCAAAATGCACATCGCTGGAGGTGGGGAATTGCTTGAAATGCGGTTTGGAAAGGATACCTTTTTGGTTGATCCGTTTACGAAATTGGAGGAGATGATACCCTTTTGGGTTGATTTGACGATCATTGGGCCGCCTTTTTGAGACTTTTCATCGATCATTTTAGACACGGTTTTGAGAGACAATCCACCTTTTACCTCTTCACTTTTTTAGGTGGATTGATCCCTCCTCTCTCTCAACCCATTTTTCTTCATTTTTTCCTTGCTTCTTGGTTTATTTTAGGTTCTTATGTCCAAAACATAAGCATACATATATTGTCGTTGCTATATATGAACCATCAAGCAAGACTATAAGTTGGACGATTAATGTTGGGGTTGGTGGTGATGACAAAGGCACTCCGACGATAGAGCAGAATGTGGTAGAGCAGAATAATATTCCATCCTACAACATTAGGATCCAATCCCTGGGCATGGTGAAATGTAGGATGACAATATTATTCACCAACACCAGACTAGCAAGACACTCTTGCCTTCTTAGGTTGTTGGCATTCCGCCCGCCGTTGCGATCGACTTGTGGACAATCATATTTTTATAAAAATGATAAGAACATATATGATAAGAACAAATACTCTGTTTTCAAAAGTATTTTGACTACCAAAATTGATACCACTTTTTTTGTATGCATGAAACCTATTCGCATGCAAAAATATCTAAATTTTAAATAGTATAATTCAATTGTCCACTTGTCAATTGCCGGCATTGGGCTAAAAGAGTACCCTCTTAAGTTGGTATATAAAGACACATTTCTAGTTGAATGTCAGACGCTATACATACGGGTGACCGATAATTACCTTCGGAGTCCCTTGAGAATACCTAAATCTGAACCCACCCGAACCTGAAGGCTTATAGTCCACTTCGGCCTTTTATTTTTTCACTTGTTATTTCTTTTGAGAGTTCCCTATGTCTTCTTGAAATTTAATTTGAGCTTATTTTGTGAGTCGCTTGAGTTTTATTTGAGAAGTTATGAAGTGGGAGACCCAGATGCAAAATGGTAATATTGAAATTTTAATGCCTAAATTAAAATTTAGGATTAATCATAGGGTAAATGGATAATATTGATCACAATAAATTTTTGGATGATTGAAACATAATGGGTTAAAAGGTAGAAACCAATTTATCACCTTCTCATAATAAGGGTAAAATTGTATTTTGTTGATCATCATAACTTGGAAGTCAATTCAATATGATGATTCTAAAGTAATGGGTTTAAGCTAGGAAGATATTAATTAACCTATCTTAAAGTCCATCAATTGGTGGTTAGATACTGAGTCTGATATTAATGAGAATTGAAATCTCATTTTATTTAATATTTAATTATCTTGAATTTACTTTGAAAATTGAAATTGAAAAGTGGTTTAATAATGAATTGGGTTTGATATGTGAATTGTCTTAATTGGGACTAGAAAGAAAAATGAACATAATTAATAAATATTTTCAAACACTTTGTGCCCTACTTTAATTTGAGGTATTAAATGTCCTTAATGACCTAGAATTTGTCCTTTAGGCACCCACTCATACAACTATCAAATGAAATGCCAAGCGACTATCTTGATTGTCTTGAGATAGTTGAAATGTCAAGGTTCACTGAGCGATAGGGTAATTTTAACTCAACCTTGAGATGATTAATATAACAATATGATAAATTCAAAATGAACTTAAAATGTTTCAAGGGATTTTTAAAATGGCTCAAGGTCATCCCCCGAACACTTTGGAATCTCTTGGATATTTTGAAGGATAAATCAAACTTATTGTATTCGGTTCTAAAAAGTCATCCATTAAAACCTTTCGGGACATTCTGTGTCATAACTGCCGAGAAGAGGACAGGTACGTAGTTACAATTATTTAATTTCTGCAAAATGCTATAAACTACTTGGTTGAGTACCTTCCTTTACCTGTAAAACAAAACAATTTTTTCAAAAATTAATCGACATTTTAAAAAATCTAAAGCAAATTGTTTAAAAGATAATCATAAATCCTTTTAAATGTCACTAAACATAAAACACTATTTTGAATTTACAGGAGTCCCTCGGAGGAGGTAAGCCACGGTTGCTAACGGGATCTCCCCGATTTAAATGAGTTTTATAACTCATTTAAGCTAAGTAGATTCAAAAGAAAATAGTGGTACCGGAATGAGAGAACCGTGAGATCCTAGCCGGTGTCGCTCTAATCAACTTTAACCCCTTCATAATCTTTTAGTGGCCTTAGGAAAGTGGCCTTAGGAAACACTTGATTTGACATTATGACTTGACACATTAGAAAACTTAAACTCGCCACGACGAGGAACCTGGAGCAAGCATTGTGGGCACCACGACCATCTTCAACAGCAAAACATGTCTACACCAGCTAAACCATTCCTTAGAATTAAACAACAAACAATAGGATTTTGAGGTTATTTGCTTAGTGTAACATAAATCTTCAATCTATCTTTAGGCCTTTGTATAGCTCTGCTATACAATTTAAGCCCTAACCTGTTTTAGCATTTCGAGATTGTCAGTTGTCACGACCTAAATCCTCACATCTTCCAGACTATTTGTGTGATCGTTTCACACAAATGTAAGTCCTAATTAATAAAATTGGCAAGATGAAACATTTAAATATTTCTCCTCTAAATTGAAATCAAACTATAGGATAACTTGGGAAGTCACCGAGGTTCTCCTCTGGATCTATGACATCCCCTAGTTCTTCTTCCTTTGGATTCCAAAAATAAATTTTCCAAGTTTGAGTCATTCCCAATTCACAACTCTTTGTTCGATTTTTATGAAAAAGTCATATCCTTTGAAATTTTTGAAGAAAATATCCCCTAATTTTTATCGAGAGTTTTCTTAGGTGACTTCAGTTATCTAAGATGTAATTAGCTATAAGGGCTTACTTTCTATAGGGGCTTGCCCTATAGAAAAATTTTAAGAACCCAACTTAATATAAACAAAGGGGAACTTGTCAGCTGATAATAAAATAGTTTCGCTGACCAAATAGATGTCATACATTTCTTAGTTTATTTGATTGAGCATCACCATTAGGCCATGTGTTTGTCTTTCGGGATAGATCATAACTTGAGGTGTAATGCTCTTTCATATAAACTATGAAAGATATGAGACCGATTTGATTTTATATTTTTCTAAAATTAAATATATATGTAAATTAAATGTCTCTCCAAAGCGGGCGACATGATTCCAATTCCGGTGACCGAGAGCTTCCATAGGACCCCGCTAAAAATTGTTCCGACAATCAAGGATAATCATGTTCATGGGATTAAACTATATAAAATCATTGAAAAGTACCCAATTAATTAGTGTAGTGATTCCGTTAGAAATTGAAAGTAAGGTAGTGAGGCGATGAGTTAAAGGAAGAATTAACTTCATTTATCAAGTGTGTTTGTGTTTGTATTATAAGAATATAGAGGACTTGAGGAACATTTAAATATATATATTATTATGTTGATACCTATCATGCTTGATATATATTATGCTGATACCTGCCATGTTTGTTAGACCTTTCTTTAGTCAATTTTATTCTGGCATGTATAGTTTAGATTTACTTTTTGTTGCAAATTGTTCTGTCGTGATGAATACTTGTAAATATTTCTGATAAACATTTGTGGTAGATATAATTTTTGAACTATTTTTCTTCCCGCTTTCATTTTTCGTACCGGAGGGGAGGAATAAAAATAAATTTCACAGTTAGTATACTTCGTTTTGGTTTAATATTATTGCAAGCATGTTTTTAACTAGATTTACTTTCTTCTGCGGTCATTCTATCATGAATATGCATGTATATGAATTTGATAGGATGTTTTAGCAGCTGGTAGATTCAGGTTTTACTTTTTCTTCCTGCTACATTTTATGGAGTTAAGTGTAAAATATTTAAATAATCAAGTTTAGGGGGGGAATAACATAAGATTCAAAGTTAAACTTTACTTGTCTTAAAACATACTACAAATAAATTTTATTTGAAAAATGATTTTTGTTAAATGGAATTGCAAGCATGTTTTAGACTATATTTACTTTCTTCTACAGTCATTCTATCCTTAGTATGCACGTATATGAATTTGATAGGACGTTTTAGTAGCTGGTAGATTTAGCTTTTACTTTTTCTTCCTGCTAAATTTTATGGAATTGAGTGTAAAATATTTAAATAATCAAGTTTGGGGGGAGGAAGAAAATAAAATTCAAAGTTAAACTTTGCTTGTCCTAAAAGATACTACAAATAAATTTTATTTGAAAAATGATTTTTGTTAAATGGAAGAGTTATCTTAAGATTACTAAAATTTTAATTATAAAAATGTTAATAGGAAAACTTAGTAAGGACTTTAGTAAAAAGCTGAAACTAAAGTTAAAATGTTTAGTAGAAAATAGTAGAGAAATGATATTACTATTTATAATAGGAAAAATTGAATTTTTGAAAAATTATGGATTATTAGAAGAATACCTTTTTAAAAATTTAAACTCTATTAAATTAAAATTTTTTTTTTCTAACACTACATTTTAAGCAATTTATGTAAATTATATACTTATCCAAAATTAAAAAAAATTAATCCCACATTGTTCATAAAAATCATGCCTATCCACTATAAAGATTTGAAAATTATTTGATTAAGTTCAAGTATTAAAGTTAATTTTTAAGGAACCTTGTGTTTTTTTGCAAAAAATAATTATATTAAATTAAATACACTTGGAAAAAATATGAAAAGTGGTTTTTTGAGTTCCATGTGACTTAATTTCAGAAAGTATTAATAAAATTATTTTTTAAAAAATATTTTTCTAAGAATCCAAAGTTTTGAAAAATTTCAATTATTTCTGAATAAAATAGAAAATCAGGATTCCTAAGTTTAATATAAAATATTATGATACCTTAGATATCATCTAATATTTTGGAAATTCTTTTAAGTTAGACTATAAAATTTCTAGAATAAAATTTTAGGTCATCTTAAAGAAACCTACTAACTCAAATCAACATATTTTTAAAAGTTGTAGTGTTACTTGAGGATAAGTAACGTTTAAGTTTGGGGGAATTGATATGTCTAAAAATATGCAACTTTTTTATATACATTTAATGCTCGCTTTTAATGATAGTGCACTTTAAAGGAATGTATTTCACATGTTTTTGGATTCAGGTACAAGAAATGGATTTTTCGAGAAAATAAAATAAAAATGGTGCAATTTGGAGTCAAATCGAGTAAGGAAGAAAATTTTGATCTGACACATTTTGATATGTCATTCTATGCTTAATCTCTTTTACATTTATCACATGTTTTTGAATGAAATTGCACTTTAAGGAAATATTATTTTCATGTTTATCTTGTAGGTATAACACTTGGAACGGATTGGAGCTGAAAAGGGGCTAAACTGAGGGAAACTGGGGTGATGCTAGTAGAGTGGCACCTAGGCGCCTGTCTCACCCAGATCTGGCGCCATGACACCACATTTTGGGGCGTGGGTGCCAGAAACTATCTGGGATGGTTTCTAGACGCTCCAAGGAGTTATAAGGCACCTTCTGGCACTTGGGAAGGCACCATTTTACATTTCAAACTCTTGGAAACTCTAAGAATGTCCAAAGGTCATAGATAGAAGTGAGAATGTAGATTTTTACCTTTTCTAGAGAGTTTGATGAGCGATTTTGAAAGATATGTGTAAGGAAGTGCATGAGCATTGCGTGGATCAGTAGGAGGCTTCGTTGAAGAGAATTTCATCTTTCTTTCAAGGGAGAAAGCTAAATATTGTGTTCTTCATTATGTTATTATTGTTGTAAACATTTTATAGTGGATTTGATTTAATTTAATGAAGTTTTCCGTTGTGTTTTATCCATGCTTTGTGAGTAGTTTTTCTTTCTATTTTCTTTTGATATATAGTAGTGGCATGAGTAGAAAAATTTGTTTTATGATAGAATAATTTTTATTTCTATTTCATGAGTAATATCTCCTTTGCTTCAATGACATAGCTTAAGTGACAATAGGTTATGTTAAAATCTTTTTTAAGTGAAACTAAGACTCGGGAGACCGATGATCTCGTAACTTGAGTGCACTCAGATTGTCCGGTTGGCTATTGTGAAGTAGTTTAGGCCGCAATGTAACTCTTAAGAAAATATAATTCATGATATGTTTCTATTAGGAGCTTCTAGGGGAGGGGACAACTAGTTGTGTAAAACTAATAGAATACTAAGTGTACCTATACACTGAGGAGAGGGTAGGTAGACATGTTCCTTGTTGGTGCATAATTTATTATATAACTCTATCAATTCTTTTAATGCTTATGTCATCATCTTTATTTTACTTTTCTTTTGCAATGAATTGGATGAATGTTTAGGAATTTATATTTTCATAGAAATACTCTTATTTCAATAATTTGATGGACCTTCATTTGAACTTCATTTACATTGCAATTTATGCATGTTGCAGTGTTAAAATTTGTTATAATTACATTAGGATCTAGAAGAAGAGCGGTGTAATCCTCAACTAAGTGAAACCACACTAACCTTTAGGATGGAGGGGAGCCAAGTTATAGGGGGAGTGCAAATAGATAGAGAGATAAGTTTTGATGGGCATAGAATTGGTGATTCTAGGTGACAGACTAAAACTTTAACCAATTTTGTCTATTGTTTAGAACCTAAGGCCTGGTTAGTCCTATAGAGAGGGCACAATGGATAATCTGGATGTGAGAGGCTATAATCTACTCAACATAACAATATAAATTAGGAATCTTGACTTTAGATTAACCAATATTCTTTATGCACTTGGAGGAGGGTAAAGTATAGATATGCTTCTATTTGTCACTAGTCACATTAAATTCTAAGCATTCTATTCTTACTTATTTTCTAGGTCGTCGCACGTGAAATGTAGTTTTTAATATCTTAAAATTCTCCAAACCAATTTCTCAAGTTAGGTTTATCTTTAGATTTAGGTTTGTATTTAGGAGTCATTATTAGAAAAACACCCTTAATCATTATTCCAAACATAAGCCTAACACTAGTAGACTAGAATTATCCTAAGGGATTCTTATCTCGCTTATCTGTCGGATTGACACTCTGATCTTAAAAGAAAATCCTATATTACTTGTAACAGCCATGGGCACGACTCAGAGGAGTGTCGTCATTGATTCACCTCAAAATAATATATTTTTAGTGCATGTGTTATAAGCATTTTATATACATTTTTGATGATATTGTACTTTAAATGAATGCATTTTGCATGTTTTTTGTTTCAGGTACAAGAAAAGTACATTTAGAGAAAATGAGGAAAATATGGAGCAAAAATGATAATTTTTTGTGCGGCGCTATAGCGCAAGAAAGAAAATTTTGACTTGACACATTTCGATATGTCTTTCTATGCTTAATTTACTTTAAATTTCTCACGTGTTTTTTGAATAAAATTACATTTTAAATAAATGTTATTTTTATGCTTATTTTGTATGTATATCTGTTAGGAGCAAAATGCAACTGAAACAGGGCAAAACGGAGCAAAACGGTGAAGTTCTTGCAGGGTGGCGAGGGAACTCTAGAGTGAGAGCTAATATCTTCACTGTCTAACCCGTCTTCATAACATTTCAAACTTGAAATTAACCAATGTTCTTTATATCATCTCTAGTAAGGGTAAAGAATATTATTGCTCTTACTTGGCACAACATAATTTGCATACTTCCACAATATTCTTATACTTATTACTGATTCATAACAAGAAAAAAATATTTTTATATTTAGTGCTTTTCTTCTACAAATACTCTAGTTATATTTTTAAATTTTTATTATAAAAAAGTCCTATATTACTTGATAACGATACATATACTTGCGTAGTATCTTAATATAAATATATATAAATTAAAAAGTTAAATTCTTATTTTTCTTCAGGATCATGTTTTTGGTTTTGTTGCAAAATAAGAAAATATAAGTGAATAATACCATCAGAACTATTGCTATAATGTGCATAAGCATTAAAATCGAGGATCAACAACCCCTAAATAAAAAGGAGAGGAGTTTAGGGCATGAGTGTAGCATGAGAGTAAGAGGAAGACTTTGGAGAAGAGAGAACTTTCTTCTAGGTTTGTAAGAGGAGAGGGAATGTGAGAGATTTCTTCTTCATTGCATTTCTAGGAGAGAATTGACTGTGATTGTAAAGAGAGAAAGTGCTTAAAGGGAACTTCTAGGGATTTTCTTGAGAAGGAGTGTGAGATAATTTGTGTTCTTTTCTTTCTTTCTTTTCTAAACTTATTTTTATATATGAAATCCGCATTTTTTGTATTCTTCTCATGAATTCTAAGTAGCCTTATTTATTTTTCTCCCTATAATGAGATTTGGATTTGTGAAGAATTGATTTTATTTTATATAGTTTGTAATAAAATGTCAATAATGTGTGATAATTTGAACTCTGAACTTTATTTACTTTTTGATTTGGCCAATTGAAAGGTTAAAAATTGTTGAGAAACATAAGATCCGAAAGAGCTATGCTTTCTATAACAAGGTAAGAGTCACATTCAATTTCATGGGTGAGAATGTAATCCATGGGGTTGAGTGCAAATAAATAGAGAAATATACTTTGTTGGATGCAGAATTGAAGATTTTAAGGTGACAGATTAAAATCCTCATATGGGTTCAATTGATTGGAAATTAATGCGAGATTGTTAGCCCATATTTGTTCAATTAATAGTAGTGGACTAGAATTATCCTAAGGGATTCTTATCTCACTTATCTGTGGGATTGACACTCTGGTCTTAAAAGAAAATCCTATATTACTTGTAACGATACATGCACTTGAGTAGTACCTTGACACGCCTAAAAATTACCTACGTTTTCATATATAATTTATGTTCAATTTTAATGATTTTTAATGATATTACACTTTAAAGGAATATGTTTTGCATGTTTTTTGTTTCAGGTACAAGAAATGGACTTTTGGAGAAAATGAAGCAAAAATGGTGCAATTTGAAATAAAAACGAGCAAGAAAGAAAATTTTGACTTGACACATTTCAATGTCTTTCTATGCTTAATTTACTTTAAATTTCTCACACGTTTTTTTTAAATAAAATTACACTTTCAAAAAAGCTTGTTTTCATGCTTATTTTGTAATTATATTTATTACAATAAAACACAACTGATAGGAGTGAAATGCAACTGAAACAGAGCAAAACGGTGGAGTTGTTGAAGGCGAGGGAACTCTAGAGTGAAAGCTAGTATCTTCCCTGCCTAGCCGATCTTTATAACTATTCAAACTTTAAATTAGCCAATGTTCTTTATAGCATCTCTAGTAAGGGTAAAGAATATTATTGCTCATATTTGACACAACACAACTTGCATACTTCCAACAACAGAATTCCTATACTTATTACTGATTCATGATAAGAAGAAAGATATTTTCATATTAAATATTTTTTTTCTAAAAAAACTTTAGTTATCTTTTTTAGTTGTCACTGTATCGTTAAAATATCAAAAATACCAAAAATATTTAAATTTTAAATTCATGTAAAAATTATTTTTAGTTTAAGTAATTACCTTTTTAAAAATAGAAAATCTTTCTAAAAAGTGCATATTGCATAATCTTTCATGTGAGTTCGATATTCAGGTCTTAATAAAAAAGTCATATTATTTGATAACGATACGTATACTTACGTTGTATCCTAATATAAATATATATAAATTAAAAATTTAAATTCTTATTTTTCTTCAGGATTAAATTTTTGGTTTTGTTGCAAAATAAGGAAATATAAGTGAAAAATACCATCAAAATTATTGTTATAGTGTGCATAAGCATTAAGATCGGGGATCAAGTTTTTGGCGTCGTTACCGGAGAAAAAATCTAAGTAAATTTCTATTTTTAAAAAGTTTTATTTAAACTTTAAATATTGTATCTCATTTTGTGTGTTTTATTTTATTTTATTTTATTTTAATTTATGTTAGTGTATGCGTAGTTCAAGTTCTGAAGGACTAGTGCCATACGCTTCTGAATTAGAAAGAACTATTAGAAAAATCAGAAAAAACAAAAAAATTAAAAATCTTGAAAAATACAAAAAAAATACAGAAATGACAAACTAAAATAATCAAAATGCTGAAATTCATCAAGAGTTTAGACCTTTAAGAGATTATGCCAACCCTACTGTAGATGAA